>NW_009199694.1:0-2055 GCF_000690835.1 Fulmarus glacialis | reverse complement strand
CCCTACACAGAGTTGCCAAGTGCAATTAGAGATGCCCTGGGGCATTTGACACAACCTGACAGATGAGATACAGGCCGTAAGGGAGAGACCCTACAGAGTAGGAGTCTGGGGGAATACCTATGGCATCACATGTGCTGCTGAATGCTTATTTGGGCAATTGAATCAAATGTCAGTATTTGGCCAGCTGAGCAGCTCCACAGATGTCATTGACTAACTAGAATTTGAACCTCCACCTCACATGGAGACACCAACAGGTCTATTAAGACATGTGGGTGTCTTGATCTGTAGCCAGTCCCCACCCCTAGAGTAACATCACAGGGGTAATTGCACAGTCCTGTTTCATAAGGGATTCCCAATCTATGCTACTTATATCTCTGATTCTGAGCTCTGCAACCACAGAGGAAGACACAGAACCTGATATTCACCAGCCTTCACCTCGTTAAGTCCTGGGCAATGCTAGTGAAGATCTCTCCCTGCCTTTGATCTCTAGGCAATCTTTCCATGTGCAATCTGTGATCCTGTTTTTGTTGTTGTTTTTTTTCTTTTTTAATGCAGAAATTAAAAAAACAGTTAAGCTGCAATTAGTGAATGGTTCAAGTCGTTGTGCTGGGAGAGTGGAGGTGCTTTATGGCCAGCAATGGGGAACTGTCTGTGATGACAACTGGGATATAATTGATGCTGAAGTTGTATGCCGGCAGCTGGGCTGCGGGACCGCTCTATCTGCTCCTTCCTCAGCTTACTTTGGGGGAGGGCCTGACCCCATTTGGCTTGATGATGTGAACTGCAAAGGAACGGAAGCTGCCCTCTCAGAATGCAGTGCAAAAGCTTGGGGAAGCCATAACTGTGTGCATGGAGAAGATGCTGGTGTGGTGTGCTCAGGTAAATCCCACTCTGCATGACACGAGTGGGTTTTATGGGGTGCGGAGAGGTGCTGGAGGTGCTGTAGGAGGCCCTGTTCCCTTTGGAGCAGCGCTGACCCCAACACCCAAGAGAACTGTAAGATAAAAAGTGATTCACACTGTTAAAGCCTAAAGTGGTCTTGCCTCTTCTCCTTAGTTAAAATCCACTACCACAGACTCACTGGTAAAAGACAGTGGTGCTGCAGAAATTATTTGTAGGGCTCCCCATGCACATGGCCAGTGGATGCCTTGGTAGAGCATCCTCTCACTGCAGAGAGCAGTGGCTTTGGCAGCCCCACCACCTCACGCTCATGCCAGTAGATGTAGTTCCTTCTGAAGTTCCCCAAAAACTCTTGCATTAAGTGAGGTTCTTCCCTTTGCCTACATTGACCCACCCGGTGTATTAGTATCAAGTCCTTCCATGCAACTGGAGCCCCAAGGTTACATCTCCAAGTCTCCTTTCATTACACCCAGAGTCATCCACTCCTTCATCGCCCAAGCCACAGAAGGCAAAGGCAGGGACTGGGAGAATGATGTGCCGTGTAGGAGACATTAGGTTCAAGACCATCTAAGGAACCTGAAGGTGAACTAGTCCATGGGACCTGATGAGATCCATCCACGGGTCCTGAGGGAATTGGCGGATGAAGTTGCTAAGCCACTATCCATCATACCTGAGAAGTCCTGGCAGTCCAGTGAAGTTCCCGCTGACTGGAAAAGGGGAAACATAACCCCCATTTTTAAAAATGGCTGAGAGGCAGATAGAGATAGACAGTATGAGAGTGATTCTGGCACCTCTAGTTATCTAGCACCTTCTGGTGTGTGTTAAGGGACCTGGGACATCTATAAGGGGCTGGCAGCAAGACACACAGCAGACCTGAAACCCCTTGCAATGGCAGACAGAGGCTAGACCATCCTAAAAGTGCTGGACATCCATATTTAAACAAGACTGGGGCTTGCTCTCTGCCATCCCAAGTATATTTTAGTTTGTAAAATCCATTGCTGAGCAGCTAACGTTGTGATGATAGAGGAAGTGCTTGTGTTGCCTCTTTATGCAGTTTTCCCATGCAAAACTGCGAGAGATGCTAAGTTTATTGCCAGGTGGAGGACAGATACACCAGACTCTGTACCAGATACTTTCTTGATTTTTTTTTTTTTT
>NW_009199693.1:4078-21680 GCF_000690835.1 Fulmarus glacialis | reverse complement strand
GCCCCTCGAGTCGTCCCTTCTGCTCAGGCGCAGCTTTTTAAGTGCGTTCTTGGGGAGGTATGCCTGGTGAGAGAGTGGCAACTTGCAGAGCCCCGTCCCTGGGTCATGGAACCTTCCTTGCTGTCAGTATGATTTTACCTGACTTGTAGGCAAAAATGGAAAGCTTCGTCCTGAGTAAAATACGTCCCCAGACTGGTTCCTAACTCCAGTGGTCAGTGCTGCTGAAAACTCCTTCAGATAAGCTTCGAAAACTAACCTACTAAAAACGCTGGCACGTCAACAGTTTTCTCGTTAATTCTCAAGAATGTGACAATTTCAGTCACGCATTTGGTGGCTCAGGGAAACAGTATTCTCTTTTGAGTCAGCGATGCCTGAGCAGTAGGTCTTTAGAGCTCGTGAATGTTTTAGTGTGCGTGTGTAGGGGGCTCGGTGCTGATATGGTGCTGGAGTTTACATAATATGAGGCTAATGGTTTGACGCAATCAAAATGACTGAATTGCCAAAGGAGTTTCATTCAGGAAAAAAAAAAAGCAGTATTCAAGCAGAAGCTGGCAGGCCTGTGAAGAGGAGGGTTGCTCGTCAGGGCCGGAAGCCGAGCCTGTGTTGACATGTCGCGCGACATTGGCGTGCCACACCAAATTCATAGAAAGAGTTATGTATTGCAGTTGTCAACACTGTCACCATGAATTTTAGGTCATCTTAGAGTATCTGGTGAAATCTTTAGTGCCTGTAAGGCGTAGGGACAATCACATGCTTGTTAAAGGGGGTGACAGGAACTGGTAAGCCTGTTGGGGACAGGATGAAACTCACTACAAGAGAATGCCAAGGAAAAAGAGGCACCAGTCCATGCCAGACTAGGCAAATGGTAAACACTTTCCAGGAGTTAGACTTAGTGCCACTCATTCAAAAACCAGAGAGTGAAATTCCTTCCCTGACTTTGCTTCTCTTTCCTTTTTCGTTCCTCTCTCACTGCGTTTGCACACACTGTCATTCATTTTGTTATGCCTGATAGCCCCTTGTAAGTAAAGGAGTTAATTTCGTAATGTTATGGCATCTGATTTGGGGCAGGAACTCAGGTATTAGCCACCCAGATTGCAGGGGAGCATCCTAACTGTCTGGATTCATACTTTTTCATCCAGTGAATATTTATTTCTGCAAAACGGAACAGGTCCAGCTGGGATATCTACACGTTTTCTCTGGGTTATCCATAGTCTTGTTGGTTAATATGCTTACTGAATACAGGAGATCTGTATTTATTAGCAAGCTCTGGATATAACAAAATCATCAGACATCTGCCAGTGCCGGTCTATAAATGTGGGGTTATTGGGTAGAAGCGGAGAGAGAAAAAATCGGGTTTTTGAAATGGCGGATGCCAGTCCTGGGGAAATAGGGTTCCTGGACAGTGATTACAACTGAGTTTCATTCCACAGGGGTTATTACATCCGCGCCCGTGTTGCTGAAGACCCAAAGCCACCCTAGGACACAGGTGCATTTTCTTTGTCTGGGCGTACAGGCAGTTTCCACTGTATGTGTGAAAAGTCTTTTTGGTATCTTGGCACTGCAGTAGCTGCTTGGTGCATCTGTTGTGACCCTTTCCCAGAAGAGCACAGAGAGCTGGGCTGGCACTACTGTTGCTGTCCGTTTGTTGCTTTGAGAGAAATGACCCAAAGCCACCCTAGGACACAGGTGCATTTTCTTTGTCTGGGCGTACAGGCAGTTTCCACTGTATGTGTGAAAAGTCTTTTTGGTATCTTGGCACTGCAGTAGCTGCTTGGTGCATCTGTTGTGACCCTTTCCCAGAAGAGCACAGAGAGCTGGGCTGGCACTACTGTTGCTGTCCGTTTGTTGCTTTGAGAGAAATGTCTGGGAGGGGGCAATGCCTACACAAAATTCTGCTGCCTCTTGCAGGAGATTGCCTGATTTTGTCACTCTACAGATGATGTTACTGAATATTTTTCACACCCAGATGCTCAGGATGCTGCTAGAGTTGAGTATAACTTTTTTCTGATACTTTCTCTGCAGATCCTGTCTTTAGGTGCTGGCTTTGACTCCTTATACTTCCGTTTGAAGGACATGGGTCTTCTGCATCACACTGTGGTATACGAGGTGGATTTCCCAAATGTGGCCTGCCAAAAAGCTACTCTGATCAGAAGAATGCAAGAGTTGTCAGCCCTGGTGGGAGGTACTGGAGGGGAAGGATTAGGTATGATATTTATGGAAGGTTTTCTAGATCCTAAATGTTTAGAAGAAGCAAACATAGCTTCAGCCTTTAAAAAGAGGTATGGTGGTAGGGGAATTGTGAAGTTGTAGATGAAAAGCATGTTTGTTTTCTGAAAGATTTTGGAACAAATAAATTATTCGTAAGCGTTGGGAGATAACAAGAAGATGTACAGCTGCCAGAATGGATTTGTCAGGAGCAGATCATATCAAACCAAGTTCAGTTTCTTTCCGTTACAATTTCTAAAGTACTGTGTCCAGCTTTGGGCTCACTAGTACAAAGACAGTGGCAAACTGCAGTGTGTCCAGTGAGAGGCCATGAGGATGATAAAGTGGTGGAGCACATGGCGTACGAGGGGAGGCTGAGAGAACTGGGTTTGTTCAGCCTTAGGAAGAGGAGATTGGGAGGGAGGGAGGCGAGTCTTCCTGCAGTCTTCAGCTGCCTAATGGGAGAGTGTAGAAAAGATAGAGGCATGAAGCAAACAGTCAAGGGGCAATGGTTGCAAGTTGCAACAAAGGAAATTTCAGTTACGTGTAATGAAAATGGTTTGTTTTTTTTTTTCTGCCACATGAGTAGTTAGAAACGGGAACAGATTGCCCAGAAAGCTGGTGGAATCTCCAGCCTTGGAGATAGTTATAGCTTGATGGACAAAGCCTTGAGCAATCTGATACAGGTAACTCTACTGTGAGCAAGGAGTTGGACTAGGTGATCTTCAAAGGCCCCTTTCAGCCTAAATTGTACTGTGATTTATGGGCTTTATGGATAAGAGAGCAGGTATGACTCTTAGGTGTCTTGACTGTAATAAAACATTGGTTGTTATGTTAGCTGTCTTTTTTTTCCTGTCCGAGGCAAGAAAAAATGACCCTTCTGAAACTACTGTAGAATATAACCAGAGCTGAACGGATTATTATGCCAGCTAAGTACTAAGGGGCGGTTCAGTGGCAAAATGGAGGAATGTAAAGTATGGGGTTCGTGAGAGGTTTCTCCTGCGTCTGATGTCCTTTCCATTAATGTTCTAGATGGTACGCTATAGAAGGTGAGGCTGTAATAAACCAGCAGGAAACTGGGAGAGTTGCAAGGTGGTGGATGAGAGTAGGATTTTGACAAAGTACGTGAATGATCTGGAAAATGCGCAATGAAATACAATCGGGACATACGTAAGCCGCTACGTTTAGACTGTAACGATCAATTTAAATACAGATGGAAGACAGCTACAGAGCTGGGTGCAGAGCACAAGTCCCTGACTCCCATGAGCAGCTGAACACGAGCTTGTTCAGTTTCCTCTTGAATTCATTCACACTTTTAATATTGGCAGCATCCTGTGGCAAAGAATTCTGTCCATACCAATAATCTTCAAGTACTTCAACTAAAAGGCAGGTGTCCAAAGAGTTGGGAATACCCTGTTCTCTGTGTCCGGAGGGCAGGAAGTGGTGGATAGACAAGTGAGCTGCTAGAAGAAATTCACAGGGAACACCGGGATGGGCTTCTGAAGAAGGCCATTTTGCCTCCAGTAATGGATGCCTCTCAGAAGAGTGTAGATTAACAGTTCTCAGGACAGGTATAATTGCTGGATTGCACTGGTACGGAGACGTGGAGTAGGTGGTTTCTAAAGGTGCTTTACAGTTTTCTTTGTTTATGATTTGGTTTTGGTTGAAAGAGGTCAACAAGCTATAGCTTATGCTATTCTTATGGAGCGCAGAGGGATGCCATGGTAATGCTTGCAAATGATAAATTGGAACTTATTTCTGAGAACAGTGATCTGTGAGACTAGTCCCGGTGTTTGCAGAGAGCTAGCATGTGCTGGTTCAGGATTCAATGCCATTTTACAGAAATGAAATCTACTGAAAAAACGAACAAACGAACCACCTCCAAAAAACCTTTGGTTTTACGGTTGTGAGGCAAACCATTCAAATTCTATCAAAGGAATGGTACTTTCTTAGCCTAAACTGAAAGGTTTATATATGAGAGCCCTTAAGATTTGATTCTGAATTATAGGTTCTATAAAAATGTTGTTAAAGTCAATATGATAAAGTTTTGTTGTTATAGTAAATGTGATAATTCTGTGAGAAATCTGTAGGTGAAATTTCCATTAGGAAGAATGGAGTTTTAGATCTGCATGTAATGGGTCGCTTCTTGACGCTATCCCTTTCTGGTTCGTTTAGTGATGGGGATTTTCTTGTACATGTCCCAAAGAAATTGAGTTGATGGGCACAGCCTTGTGAGTGATTGTCTGTGGGGTTGATTCTCCTGTTTGTCCCTTTTGGTCTCGGTATTGCATCCGCACTGTAGTAAGATGGTATCATTTTTTGTCTCCCAGGAGTCATTGCCTTTTCTGGAGAGGATTATAAATTACTGGGAGTGGATTTATCAGAGCTGTCTGAGCTGGAGAGAGCCCTGGAGGAAGCAGGACTGGACAATGAAATCCCCACCCTCTTCATAGCAGAGGTGGCGCTCACCTACATGGAAAATAGCAGGTCAGTTGAGTTGTCCTCTGTTAGCTAGGTGATAAAATGAAAAGAACAAGCTGCTTTGTATGTTCGTCACCTGGGGCTGGGAGACCTGCTGTCTTATAACTAAAGCTTCAGGAATTCTGTGGAAGTCTCAAACAGCTCCTTACATCATAATTGTGATGGGGTGACTGATGTCCACGTGACGTCCTAGAAGGGAGGAGGAAAAGAAGAACGAGAAAAACCTTGAAGGAGTGATTTTGGGTTTTTTTTCTTCTCATCCCCTGAATTCTCTGCACAAATGAGGGAGCAGACGTTCATAAATCCCCGGCACAGGATTCTCTTTTGTGTATTACCTCTGTCAGGATGCCTTAATAGCATGCTTTATGGTGTTGCAGGAAGATATATTGCATCTGCCACATGATAGGTGGGCCCTCAGTTATTTAATTTCTTATGCACGATCTGCCTGACAGGTCAGATGCCTTGATTCAGTGGGCAGCAGAGCACTTCTCTCAGGCATGCTTTCTGCTGTATGAGCAGATGCACCCAGAGGATGCCTTTGGACGTGTCATGCAGCAGCATTTTAGCCAGCTGAACTCTGCACTTCATTCTTTGGCACAGTACCCTGATTGTGAGGCACAGCAGAGGCGCTTTTTTGAAAAGGTAGGTATCTGCAGCTCTAGGACACACATGAAGCATGATTTACCTGGGAAAGATTGTAACATAGAATCATAGAATCATTAAGGTTGGAAAAGACCTCTAAGATCATCGAGTCCAACTGTCAGCCCAACACCCCCATGCCCACTAAACCATGTCCCTAAGCGCCACGTCTACACATCCTTTGAATACCTCCAGGGATGGTGACTCCACCACTTCCCTGGGCAGCCTGTTCCAAGGCCTGACCACTCTTGCAGTGAAGAAATTTTTCCTAATGTCCAATCTAAACCTCCCCTGGTGCAACTTGAGGCCATTCCCTCTCGTCCTATCGCTGGTTACTTGGGAGAAGAGACCAACCCCCACCTGGCTACAACCTCCTTTCAGGTAGTTGTAGAGCGCGATGAGGTCTCCCCTCAGCCTCCTCTTCTCCAGGCTAAACAGCCCCAGTTCCCTCAACCGCTCCTCATCAGACTTGTGCTCCAGGCCCTTCACACCAGCTTTGTTGCCCTTCTCTGGACACGCTCCGGCACCTCAATGTCCTTGGACATGAAATAACTTTGGAAGTCGTCAGCTCCGTCAGTTCCGGGTTGAAGCAAACAGGGCCAAGGCTGAGCCACCGCCTTCTCCAGTAGTCCTTTGAAGGTCCTTGTAACCAACTTGCAGCCTACTTTCTGGTGTGGGATTAAGGCAAGATGGGTTCCTCTGAGACTTTTGGTATAGTGAATTAAGTTCTGAAGAGCTGTACAGGTAAGAGATCGATCCTCACCAGATTCTGGGCTGCTGTTGTTGCAGCTAGACAGTCCTAAAGGCTTCTGCAGGTATTTAATTTAGGGTCTTTGTTTTCTTGCGGGAAGTGAGTCTCTCTCCTTCCAGAGGTAATAATTCTGCGGGATTTCTGTTTTAGGGCTGGACTGAGTGCAGCGTCATGGATATGAATGAGTTTTTCACCTGTTGTACTCCAGAAGATGAACAGCAGAGAGTGCAGGCTCTGGAGCCTTTTGATGAATATGAGGTAACCCTTCTTTATTCCGAATACCAGTGACCTGGCTTTGATATGGTAAGGTGTCTGCAATTTCTTATGATCACAGTTCTGTGCAAGAGCTGCTGAGGCATAGGTGTTCGTGTAGGCAGAAAGGCTCTTGAGTCAGACTTAGTTAATGCAGAGCCCTCAGGAAGCTCCCCGTGAAGCTGGGGCAAGTAGCATAGCATTGGAAGAAGAGTCTCTTTGGTGTTAGAAAAGCTTCTTGTTCCTTCCTCAGTGAGTGGTCTCTTGGGAAGACAGTCTTAGCATAGCAAACTAGCTGGTGGTATAAAAGACGTTGTAGACGCTAAAAGTTTGCGTGGGTTCAAGGGGCAATTATTTTAATGAAAGAGCAATCCATTGAGGATTACTGAATACATAAAAATACATCTGATGTGAGGTTCCTGACTGCAAATGGTTGGGAGCATTCCTGGGGGAAGTAGATGCACTTGTCTTGCTCTCTTGCATTTCCATAGGCTATTACTGTTTGTCGTCGTTGCGTACAGGTTACTTGTTTCAGATATTTTTTGGTCTGACTTTGTACAGCCATTCCTATATTAATGATTGAAACTTAACTACGACTCTCCTCTGTGCCAGCAGTTAGCATAAAAATGGCCAAGTCTGTGACTCCTTGAAGTCTAGAAGAGAAGTCAAAGACACTGAGTAACTTTGAGATGAACACCCTGTAGGATACTTAGTAGCAGTTTCCCTTTCAATTTTGTGGTTCTCTGTTTATAATTCTCTCCAGAAATCTAACAACCTGCAGTATGAAAACAATTTAATGTGCTTGCATTTCTTTTGCCATCATGCAGGATCTGCTCTGCTACATGAATGCAAAAGTGATGACTGAGAGATGCTGGCAGATTTGCAAAGTGGTGTAGAAGTGTCTACAAGAATCATTGTAAATCAAGGCAATTGCTCATACAGCGAGAAAGTAAAGATTTTTTACCATTTTCCTTGTAGAGGAGGTTAACATGTACACAAGTCCAAGCTGAAAAATGTGCATAGGAGTAAGATGTGTGATAACAGAGGGCTCTACAATTAGCCTTTGAGATAAAGTAAGATACAGGTCTTACTGGAAACGAGCTTGATCGAATCAGATAAGAAAGGTAAACTACACACTTAGTGCTGAGGGCGACTAATTTTTAGAATAATTTGCCTAGGAACAAATAGTAGATTATTCCATTTTCAGTATTTACATTAGTTGTTGGATATCGCTTTTCAAAAGATGCTTTTTACTTCTGGTAGAAGTTGGGGTGATGGTGCCAATATTGTGGTTTCTTGTGCATTTTAAATGCTTGTTTATGCCCTCTAGTCATCTGGTTGGCTGAATATATCCCACCCCATGGGAATGAACATACTCAATTCCCTAATGTCCATAAAAGCCAGGGCAGACTCTAGTATTGCTGCTGACTTCCTGTACAGTCCTCTTGCTTGTGCTTCTGCCTCTGAGTGATACCGAGGCCAGACTGGAAATCATATTTATGTATTATCGGCCAGCAGAGACCACGTTGCACCTTTGAACATTTGTGATTTCTTTGGTGTTGCTTATGTTCCATAGGAATCTTAGGAAACCTTAGTCCCTCTGATGTACAGCCCTCACTCTTTTCTATGATCAGAACTGGGAAGCACAAAGGGAAGCTGATTACAAAAAAAAAAAAAAAAAAAGTTGAGCATGCAACGTGTAATTAAGCTATGGAACTCCTTGCCACAGCATGTTACAGATGGTAAAAGTTTATGTGAGTTTAAAGAGCAACTGGATAGGCTCACGGATGAGAAATCTGTCGAGGATTGTTCCATGCAAAGACACAGCTTCTTGCTTAGAAAATCCCTGAGCTGTAAATGTTGAAGGTTGGGGTGAGGAAGGTATTTACACACTTGCTCTTTCTCAGATTCAATCTTAGTCTTCTGATTTTGGCCACTGTTGGAAACAGTGCTAGGCTAGGTTGATCTTTGATTTGATCGCCCTGGCCATTCTGAGATCCTTACTACTGCTTACTGTAAGATTTTGAGGGTGATTGTTTTTGGTTTTTTCTTTGGGCTTGCTACAGGAATGGCATCTGAAATGTTCTCATTACTTTGTCTTGACTGCATCAAAGGGGATGGAACCTTCCTGGACTCCCTTGGTATCCAATACGACAGGTACATACTGACTAGTTTTCGTAGTATTCTTTTATCCCGTGCAGGCTTCTCTGAAAGATTTTAGGAGACAGTAAAACCCTGGAAGGAGCAGATGAGATGCTGCCATCTGAGTAGCTTTCTCCATCCTTCTAACAACGGTTCTGCCGTCCATAGCGAGGCCAGGGCCACGTCCTGACTCTGGTGGTTGTGAGAAGTTTCCTTCTTTCAGTTCATTGC
This sequence comes from Fulmarus glacialis, assembly GCF_000690835.1. NCBI lineage: Eukaryota > Metazoa > Chordata > Aves > Procellariiformes > Procellariidae > Fulmarus > Fulmarus glacialis. Next base: position 12,979 of record NW_009199693.1, on the reverse strand, counting down.
ACCTTCCAGTCTGAACAGCTCTTCCTTCTGCTTATACATGGCTGCAGTGCCTGTCTACCCCGCTCCTCCTGCTATGTTTGGGATCCCACAGACTCTCCCTTTTCAATTGGTTCCTGCTTGCCTCCATACCTGGCTCTCTGAGCCGTTCTATCCTTCCAGCTCCCGGAAGGTTGTTATGTTTTACTTACTGCGCTATCAAAGTATTGTCCAGCAGAGCAGTTAGGAGCGTGTCATGAAGTTTGTGCTTTGTTTTGTTATCCCCTGTGGGTGGAATTGTACAAGTAGTATTTCTGTTTCTAAAATGCTTTTAAATCAGTATGTTGCTTTTTCAGATGGGAGAAAAGTGGTACAGCTGGGGAAAAGCCAAGACCAAGACTGTGTTTCCATGATGAAAAGGACTTGGCAGCAGTAGCAGTCCAAGAAATTCCTGCTTTTGGCTGCTTGCTTCCTTTTTCAGGGTGGAAAGCAGAAGGTTATTTTTAACCTGTTTCCCATCACTAGTCTTGTGCACAGTATAGCACCACAGGTAGTTGTCTCTGCAATTGAAAGTCAAAATCTGTGTTCTAGGGAGCAGGAAAAGCAGCTGGCAAAGGATAAAGCAGGATGGCATTCCTTAAGCCAACAAGGCCTCGGAATGCATTGTGTTGTGTCTTGATTAGATCTGAAAACGTGTAGTGAAAGCGAAGCTAAATGAATGTGGGTGTGGTTAAATATACTGTGTGATTGTCACTGGTCCTTATGTTAAAACCTGAAAGACTCCTAAATGCGTAGGATCTATCCTTAAGTTGAAAAAAAAAAAATCTGACATTTGCTTAGCTGACATTAATACAGTGAAGACACTTCATTCATTAGAGACGGGAATAGGGTCTTTCTGCTGCTGTCTCTGTTGTATTCAAAACTGATAGCAAGAGCCTTCAAAGTCTGGTAAATTATCCATGCTTAGATATTTTTTCGTGAGAATGGCAAAAGGTATGTCTCAAATACCAGTACGTGCCCCCAGCTATCCCCTCAAACACATTTGGGTCCCTGTTCAAGAGAGTGCAAGTACTAAATTTTCAGTCTTAAAAAGATCCATCTGTAGGAAGACATTTAAGCCCAGGGAGATGAAGTTTTTTACTTCATCGAACAATAGAAAGGAGGGTCTTTTCTAAACAACATTCAGTACAGGCAATTTGTCTGGGCATGGTGTCAGTCATGGTGTCAGTCAGAAAATAGACTGAGAGCTGCTTCTCCTCCACCTCATCATCTTTTATGACGCAAGAATAAGGCACTTCATTGAAACAGAAGATGCAAATTCAAAACTGATTAAAAGAAAACAATTTGTGCAATATGTAGGTGAACTAGAGTCCTGTGTTGAATACTAAGGGATATAGTATTTAGAGAGAAGGTATTTAGGTAACCAAAAATATTCTCTTCTAATAGGACCATTGGAATTAACAGAGATTATTCATCATGCTTTAGAACTTTATTTCAATGCTTTTGTGAAGGTAGGATCAAAATCTAGCAAGAAACTTTGAAATCCAGCTTCCAGGTGTTTGTCCTTTTTCTGCTGTTCTTTGCTATATCAGTACCCAAATACTGTCTTCATCAGAAAGGTGCTCCTTTTGAAGGTACTGCGGTGATTCCTATCTTGCTACAGCAGTTTAGGACACGGCGGTCTCTTAGCCAGTCTTACCTCCACCCCATTAAAGCAGTCTCAGAACTGTGTCAGGAGTTGACGGAGCAGGAAGCAGAAGTTGAAAGTTGGTGGTAGTTTAAACCATTACAGCTTGATTTCTTGATTGTCTGTGTGCTCTGTCAACTTGCTTCACAATTTTTTCTTCTTGAAAAGCTGAACAGACTTGCCTAATCTCTCATTTAAAATGTAGTCCTTGGCTCTTGCTTGTGCATAAGTTCTTTGGTTCTCTTTGGCTTACAGTTCCTCATCGTGATGGTCCTGTCAGGGTGGCTGGGAGTATCACTGCAGCAGTGTGCGCAAGGCACTCTGAAATTCCTGGCCTGAGACGTTACGGTCACCGCTCTGTTCTTATAAAACCCAATGTGATTCTAACCACTGGAGGCTTTGGGGAGGAGGATGGACAGCACTGCCGTATGAGAAATTTTCATGTGCTAATTAAGCATGCAGGCTACTGGAAAGCTGGCTGTGTGAAAAAGGAAAATCCTGATAAAAGATGGGGTGAGTTCTCATACTGACGGCAAGCGTAAGGAAGCCGTTCTTGTATTAACCACGAAATAATGTCTAGTGGAAAAGTGATGTCACAGCGCAATTACGCTGGCAGTCAAAGAGATCTGGAGGTTCTGAATGCTAAGTGCCATGTCCTGCCCTTGGGTCATAACAACCCCACGCAACGCTACAGACTTGGGGAAGAGTGGCTGGAAGCCTGGCCAGAGGAAAAGGACCTGGGGGTGCTGGTCGACAGCCGGCTGACCATGAGCCGGCAGTGTGCCCAGGTGGCCAAGAAGGCCAACGGCATCCTGGCCTGTATCAGAACTAGTGTGGCCAGCAGGAGGAGGGAGGTGATCGTGCCCCTGTACTCGGCCCTGGTGAGGCCGCACCTCGAATCCTGTGTTCAGTTTTGGGCCCCTCACTCCAAGAAGGACATTGAGGTGCTGGAGCGTGTCCAGAGAAGGGCAACGAAGCTGGTGAAGGGCCTGGAGCACAAGTCTGATGAGGAGCGGCTGAGGGAACTGGGGCTGTTTAGCCTGGAGAAGAGGAGGCTGAGGGGAGACCTCATCGCGCTCTACAACTGCCTGAAAGGAGGTTGTAGCCAGGTGGGGGTTGGTCTCTTCTGCCAAGTAACCAGCGATAGGATGAGAGGAAATGGCCTCAAGTTGCACCAGGGGAGGTTTAGATTGGATATCAGGAAAAATCTCTTCACCAAAAGGGCTTTCAAGCCTTGGAACAGGCTGCCCAGGGAAGTGGGGGAGTCCCCATCCCTGGAGGGATTTAAAGGATGTGTAGAAGTGGCGCTTAGGGACATGGTTTAGTGGTGGACTTGGCAGTGCTAGGTTTACGGTTGGACTTGATGATCTTAAGGGTCTTTTCCAACCTAAATGAATCTATGATCATGTCATGGGAGAAAGATGGGTGTGAACCGTGATGTTTTGTATCTCTACAGATGAGCGGTTGTACCATACTGTGTCATGTCTGTCGAACGGTCTGGCCCTGGTGGTAGGAGGACGAACATCCCCATCAAGTGCAGGCTTGGGAATGTTGTGGCTAAAGTTCCCCGAAACCTGCAATGCCTTGGACTCAGATGACGTGACGGTGGAGCTTGTAAGTCTGCAGCCTGCTGCTGCGCCAGCTGCTTTGCGTTGGAGACACAGCACAACTGAAGTAATATTCAAAGGTAAAAAGCCTGGCAAGAGTGGAAATGGCTGTAGGTATGCGGAGGTATACAAATTCCAGAATATATGGGGCAGTCCTGTCCAGACGGTGAGGTCTAAAAGGCAAATTGTTGTGATATAGCCTGCCTTTTTATGTAGCACGGGCTATACAGTTAATGTTGGTGCGTTGTATTCCTTTGTCTGAAACAATAGCTTTTTGCTGAACCTTTTGGAAAGAATATGATCCTGATAGATTCATCATCACTTTAGAGAAGCCAGTTACATTTTGTAAAGACTTTTTCCAGTGGTGATTTTTTTTCCCAGGCTTAAAGACTCAAGACTTAGACTTCATTTGAATGTATTTTTCTTGTCGTGTCTACCCAGTTCTTGTTGTGCCTTTTTTGTTGGTCAAGTCCCAAAGTATTTGTGAGGAGTCCAGCTGGTCACACTAGGAAGTGACCAACACTTGTGTTATTTGCACAGTCCGTTATGAAGAAATGAGCTGACAGGGCATAGTGCAGTTAATGCACATCCTTGACATCTACCCAAAGTACTTTTGCACCTTTTGTACCTCCTTTTTGAGGCTTCTCCAGATTATCTCCTACACTCTGAAATTATCATTATCTCCCTTTTGTATGAATAAATGCACATTGTTGTTGTCTTATGAGGATTTATCTGTTTTCTTGGGATAAATAGATGTCATTGTGTTGCTATGATTTATGTACTTAGGGTTTTCTAGTTTTATTAGTTCTACAGGTGTAATCTTCCCATTGCCTAAGTTTTCATTCCTTAAGTCCGTTAGGTATATTAAAAAACATTTTTGAGACTGTGGTGTGTGATTTCCAGTTAGCCCATAAACATTCAGAAACTACATAATATACGTGGATGACGGGAGTCTTCTGAATGACCATAAATGTGAAGAATACAGCTTCTTAGTAAAAATATTTAGCCTTCCATATGTCTTACGAAAGTTCTAGAGACAAGAGTAATTCCTGTATCTATGAAACAATTTCTTGCATTTATTGCTGAAGTCTGGAAATGTTCGTCAGGTTGTAGGATGTCTTAAATAGTGCATAAAACTTCTGCCTGACTGCATTAATTTCTATCTTTGGTCAGCTTCCCTTCTATGCAAACAGAAATTTTTGCTTTTGTGACATACCAGATTCTAACTTCTCTTTTTACCTGGTTGTCTTTTTCCGTAGGCGAGAAGTACCTGTTTCTGTATGGTGGCCGCTCTGCTATGGAGCCTGTGCTAGGGGATTGGTATTTCCTGCACACTCAAGAACTTTCCTGCACTGTGGTAAGAACTTAGGGAGGCCCTGGGGAGCAGACGTTGCCTTCACTTCGTAGGTGCATGCTGCTGTGTTGGAAGTCCAACTAAGTCACAGTATATTCAATATTACCATATTGAAGCGGATGGCATTGGCAGTACTGTCAGACTCCACAGTGATTAGAGCTAGAGCTAACTTCTAAACACCTTGCTATTTAGTGGAAGACAGTCTTCACAGAATAGTTGGGGTTGGAAGGGACATCCGGAGATCATCTAGTCCAGCACCCTTGCTTCAAGAAGGTCTAACTAGGACAGGTTGCTCAGGATATTGTCCAGTTGGGTTTTGATTATCTCCAAAGATGGAGACTCCAAAGCTCTTTGGGCAACCTATTCCAGTGCTTGACCACCCTTATAGTAAAATGTGAGGGGTTTTTATGTTTCCATGGATTTTTTTGTATTTCAACTTGTGCCCATTGCCTGTTGCCCTGTCGCTGAGTACTACTGAGAATATTCTGTCTGTGTCTTCTTTCATCTCTCCCATTAGGCATTTTTTATGTTGATGAGATTTCCCCATGAGCATTCTCAGTCACTGAGGCAGGCAGCTCTGGTGCTGGCATGATCCGCAGCGGATGCTCTCGCGTGGTGTGCAGGGGGGTTTCCTGAACCTGAGATAGATTGCTCAGGTGCAGAGCTCAGTCAGACAAGTGTACTGACCAGTGACTGTTTACATGCAACTGACCCCTTTTATACCCTTTTATGTTCGTTTCCCCTCTCTGTTCCCCAAAGATCCCCTTCTCCTAAACATTCCTTAATAAGCTTTGTTTAGTCCCATGGGCCTTCCCTTGAGTCTTCCGAATCCTCTTGTTCCTCACTTCCCCCGACTTACCAGTTGCAAAGTCCAGGTTGGCCCTCTCCAAAGCTATGCCTGGAATTTCCTAATGGCCCATGGATTAGTGATCAGAGACTTCTGATCTTTGGCATTGTCTCGATTATCCCTTGTCTATCAGGTTTGAGTCTCTGTGTGGTTTTGTTTATCAATTCCCCCTTTACTTATTATTCCATTTGCATTGAAAGTGACTACGATTCAGTAAACTTAGATGCTCTTGCCCTCCACATGCGCTTTGAAGTTCTTTTATGGAAGCCAAATCAACTTCATCTCAGGTCCTCAAAAATACAGAAACCAGTAGTAACAGACTCTAAATATCTGGAAGATAATTGTGAGATAAGTAACCACCAACAAGAGTTCAAGGAGTGATTTGTTTAACCTTATCTATTTTTCTATGGCATGGCAGTAGATTTTGTCCTGAAGAAAGGGTACGTATCATGGCTTTAGTAGGACTTTGACACATCTTGTGTGACACTTTCATAATGTAATAAGAAAACATGATTTAAACATGAGTATTGCAGGGTAGTGCAGAATTATTTGGAAGTCAGACTTTAAGAATATTTAGAAATCACGCTCTATGGAAATGGTGGTGTCGCACAGGATCAGTCCTGGGGTCCAATTATTAATGACAAGAATGATGAAGCAAAGAGTATTTATATTATATAGGCAGTGAACATCAGGCAGAGTGGGCTTAATAGTGCAAGATGAAAATTCAAAATTCAAAATTACTTTGACATGGAAGAAATACTTGTGGAAAAACAAACTGCAGTTTATTAAAGACAGAGTGAGTTTTCAAATTAGTGCATAGCACAATTACTGGGTGAGAGATGCGTAACTGCAGGAGATCACAAGCTAAAAATGAGTAAGCAATATGATGCTGTTGTGAAGGCCTGAACTGTGTGTTCAGGTGTATAACCAGGAATGTTATCTGTGAGACGCATGAACTGGTCCTTCTATTCTCTTCAGTGCTCTTAATCTCAGCAGGACCCTTGTGAAATACCCAAAGCTGATTCCTGAGAAAAAGAGGTGGACAGGATGCAGTACAGGTCTATAGAGGTATGCAATGAGAATGACCAGACCACACACCTTACAGGGGAAGATTTTGAAGGACTCGTAGCTATTGAGTCTGGAGAAGATTCAAGACAGAAATGAATCTTCCAATATGTAAAATACAGCTGCAGAGAGGACAAACAAATTATTCTCCGTATTTGCTTCGGGTAGTACAAGGAATCTATAGGAAGGGCTACTTCAATTGGACACTAAGAAAAGCTCTTAAGAAGATAATAAAGTGCTGCAATAGACTGCCTAAAGAGGTGAGAAATTCTTGTCACTGCATACTTTCAGAAACTATTGAATAACCATCTCTTCAGATGATAATAGGTAGAGTTGAATTTGCTTTAGGAGAAAGGGATGGACCAGATGGCCTCCAAAATGTTCTCCACAGCTTGTTTGCTATGATATTCCCTTAAACCCCTCATCTTACATTTTTTTCCTTTAGTGCTTGCACTAAAGGTTTTCTTTCTGCATATTTGTACTGCAGTTCAGCATTTTATCTTGCTCTTTGGTTTGAGCCACTGATCAAACCAGTTTTGCTGGTCACTGCATTAGTCTGTGTGTTTGTAAACTTGTGGTTCTCAGGTGCATGTCTTGAACAGAAAGCAGCACGCAAGAATGCAAATAAAGTTACCTCTAATAAACATGCAGAAATAAAACCCTCTAAAGACTGAAGGATATTAAATATACTGAGGGCCAGAGAAATATTGGAGATAGTGCAAATGGAAACACTTCTACTTAGCCATCCCTAGAGGAACATGTGTAGGTTGGGTTTTTTTGGTTGTTCCCTATCCTGCTTCCTCTGTTCCCCTCCAGCAACTGTTCCTATCCTATGGCAGGAAAGAACGTTACATCCCACAGGACATGCGACAGGAAGAGATCATTTAAGAGCCTGGACATGAAGACACTTAGCTTGGCAAACTTCAGCCTTGGACTTCTGTTTTCCTAGATTCCTGTTGAGGGTCCAGTACCAGAAAGCCGTCACTCTCACAGTGCCTGTAGCTGGAATGGAGGAGTGCTAATTGCAGGAGGTCTGGGAGCAGCTGAGCGGCCCTTAGGTTCCGTTTTCTTTCTGCGGGAGCTTGAACACGGCTTTCAGTGGCAGACAGTAGAGACACACCCTCCTCTTGTCCCGAGGTAAGCAGAAGGCATTCGGCAGTGAATGTTTGGCCTGTCTCTACCTGCCTCTCTTACTAATGGAGTTCAATCTCATTTTGAACTCACAGGTATTCACATACTGCACATGTGCATGATGGAAAGCTTCTGCTTGTTGGTGGAGTGTGGTTTCACTCATCCTCTGTGCCAGGCATCACTGTCATTGACTTAGTGACCGGTCTCTGCTTGGACTATGCGATTAATGTGGTAAGTACTGAAATTCTTCTTTCAGGGTAAAGAGTGTTGTGTGAAGGAACGTGGTGACTTCAGGTCTATTCCCTGCAACGGAGTAGGGAATGCAAAGTAGGCAAATTTGTGAGTGGAATAAACGTTCCCTGTTTGAGGTAGAATCTAATTTTGAAGTGCTTTTACCAGCCCAGAGAACATAATCGTGTTAAGAGAGTCTGAGTGCGCAGAAGACTGGAAGGCACGGAGCTGCTCTGTTCCAACAGGGGGTGCAGAACTGAGATGGGCACAAACGTAGTAATTTCAGGACGTCTGTGGAAGAAGAGAACACATCAAACGAGAGCCGCAGTTAGTCTATGGACGTCTGTGGTATAATTTCATTAAAAACGTCATGGTGGAAATTGCTGTGTGCTATCAAACGAGAGCCGCAGTTAGTCTATGGAAGTCTGTGGTATAATTTCATTAAAAACATCATGGTGGAAATTGCTGTGTGCATAGCCGCTGCCTGAAGTACTAGAAGAAAATAGCATGCAAATACTGGAAACTCCACTTAAACATATGAAAACTTTTTACCGTAAGGGTGATTGGACACTGAACAGCTTGCTTGGAGGGGCTGTGGTGTCTCTGTCCTTGGAGATACTCAAAACCTGACTGGGCAAGGTGCTGAGCAACCTGCTGTAGTTGAGCCTGCCTTGAACAGGGGTGGTTGGACTAGATGATACTCGGAGGTCCCTTCCAAGCTCAACTATTCCATGATTCTGTTCTATGATTCAGTGAAGAACAGTCATATAGGTGATGTCATGTAGCAGGATTTTGGCATACTCTGGGCAAAACTTAGTCTAAATCTGTGAGTAGCCCTCATCTGTGATAATACTGCCCGGAGTACAAGACAGACATGGACCTGTTGGAGCGGGTCCAGAGGAGGCCACGAAAATGATCAGAGGCTTGGAACACCTTTCCTATGAGAACAGGCTGAAACAGAGTTGAGGTTGTTCAGCCTGGAGAAGAGAAGGCTCCGGGGAGA
>NW_009199693.1:0-3928 GCF_000690835.1 Fulmarus glacialis | reverse complement strand
GGTGGTGAGACACTGGCACAGGTTGCCCAGAGAGGTGGTAGATGCCCCATCCCTGGGAACGTTCCAGGTCAGGTTGGACAGGGCTCTGAGCAACCTGATCTAGTCGAAGATGTCCCTGCCCACGGCACGGGGTTGGACTAGATGGCCTTGAAAGTCCCTTCCAACCTAAACCCTTCTGTGATTCTCTGAGAAAGCTTCTGTTGCTTGACAAGTTTTTATTTATCTTTTATGTAAAGCAACAGATTTCTTTAGATACCTGTACATATGGATCCTGTCCTTGGTGAAACTGGAATTTGTGACTGGTCTGTTTTTTGTAATAGGCAGCTTATGTGTGCATCTGGCTGACCTTGTGGCATTTTCCTGAGGGCATAAAGCGTGAAGTCTGCTTAAATGTAGTTTAGTTTTTTCTTACACTCTTTATAGCAGAAGTTATAAGTGGCCTAGTATCCTTTAGATAAAATAGGTTACTCTTGTTGGATAGCGGTGAGGATGGGTACAGTGGTCATAAAGTATCTAAAAGAATAGAACTTTTTTACTTACACTGAATAAGTGGATGCAGATAGATTGGTAGCTGCCTTTGCTTACGAGCTGCTTGCTTTGACTTAGGCGAAACTGTAGGCTTCCGAACCTACCAGTACTGGGCTAAAGTATTGATAGTACTGTACAGTGTATGTGGATTGGGCCCAAGTTTTGAAAGACTGCAATTGTCAGTGATTTTCTGTGCAGTACTGGATCCTATTAGTATTACTGCTTTGATACATGCGTTAGAAGGCAATAGCACCAAAACCATTGGCTGGCAGCTTTCTCTGTGCTTGAAAAAGCCATGGAACAGTTACCGTGGGCAGATACATCTCTCTCAATCACTATCCCTTAACCTTTCTCCAAGAATACAGACAAGGGTACCCTCATCAAAATTGACTTCTGTCTTGAGCATTTGACAAGGGAAACCTCTACAACCTGTCCTCTTCAGATTCCAGAGGCCCCGACAATAACTGAATTGCCAGCACAGCAGTTTTGTTACTGCTACAGTCTGTTATCTGCAACGAGTGTCTCCAAGGTTCACTTTCCTGAGCTTTTGAATGTTGGAGGTCGTGATGAAAGAGCTTCTCTTCAGATTGTCAGATATACAGGTTATAAATCAGATGTTTCTTGGACCTCCGATGTATAACTATATGCTTTAGGCTGTCTCCTTTGTGGTGAAGAGGGTGTGACTCTTCATTGCTTCTTCTGATGTAAGAACTAGAAGACATCAAAAGAAGCTGGCAGGCAATATGCTTCAGAGGAGTGCTTCATAGTGAAACATAGTAAAGCTCTGGAACTCCTTGCCACAGGACATGAATGCCAAAGGTTTACGTGGATTCAAAAAGTGAGTGGCTATGTTCTTGCAAAGAAAAACATGAAGGTACAGGGAGTACAAAGACATTCTCTTCCATTAAAAATCACTGAACTACAAGTTGTTGGGTAGGTGGAGTATACTAGAGGAGTATATCGTGGTTTCCTTGTTCCTGTTTTCTCTAGCTACCTATTTTTGCCCGCATTTGTGGGTGGTAAAGTGGACTAAATGGTCCGAAGTGGGACCCAGCGGGGCTGTTCTTTACCTTCTAATGAAGGTACCAAGAAATATCTCTACAGCATTGTATGAGGTACATGTGTTGAAGTCCTGTATGTTCAAAATCTCCTGTCTTCTCTTAGGAGCATCTGGAGTGGCCGTTAATGCTACATAACCATAGTAGTGTCTTTCTGCCAAACGAGAAGGAGTTGTTGCTTATTGGCGGTGGTGGGAACTGCTTCTCCTTTGGGACACACCTGAACACAGAGCCTGTCTCGTTGAGCCTCAGTGACATCCTGACCAGCCACTGACTGGGACCAAACAGGAGTGAACCATGCTGCTGCACTGTGGTGAGACATCTATTCACTTGTAGGTCCAAGAGCAGCAAAATGTTTCCACCAAGGTTTTGTATCCAGGATGCATTTGTAAAGGTGGGATAAGGAGGGACAGTTACGACAAGGGGTTGCATACCTCATCTGTCTTTTTTTTTTTTGTACTGCTCTTTGTGTTGCTGTAAATAAAGTATCTCAAAAGTAGCTCTGTGGTGATAGCAGTAGTCCTTAGAGGTGAAAGGAACAGTGCTGTCTTCAAAAGGGACATGACTTTGCACAATGCTGGCTTGGAGGTACAGTGAAGTCACTGAGTCAAAAAGCCATTGGAAGTGTTCAGTCAGGCATAATTAAATAAGTGAAAGGAAACATATCATAGGTCATACTTGAATCTTTCGAAAGGTCCTGTCTAGTCTAGATATGCCAAACTCACGCTCCTCTGATTCTTGTTGGCAGCAGTTCAGGCCCTGAGAGCTGCAGCCCTTGCTTGTTTTCTGGGAGCATAATGACATCCCAATAAAAGAGGGGCGGGGGAGATGCTATGCGCAGTCACAACTCCGCCTCATTGCGAACATTTGAACTCTTCTATGCCTGGGAAGGTGCCATGGTGAGGAGAGTGTGCTTGGAACACAGTGTTTGAGCACAATGTTGAAACTAGGATGGTATTCTTGAGAAGAGACATACGCTACTGTCTATACCTATTTTATACAAGATGACCAACTTAGTTCAGGGAAGTTTTTGTTTTGGAGAAAGCCCTGTGGAAAAGCCCCTGTGGAGAAAGACTCCTTGGAGTATAAACTAGAAGATGAGAAAGGGAGATCTCTAAAGCTATTACAGTACCAAACTGGGTTGAGGCTGCTGCTTGGGATCACGTCTGTAGGCATCCAAAAATCAGATTGCCTTCTGAATTCTTCAATGCGAAGAGGTGTCTATACACGTGTGAAACGAAAGAGAAGGTGGCGTAACCTCAGGGGCTCTTCGTGGCTTCCACCGGCTGTGATAAGGAAAGGGGTACACAAAGCAAAGTGCCTTTGAGAGCATCTGCTGGGCCTGGAGTGTATCCAAGGAGCTGGCAGACACTGGAGCAGGAGTAGGCCCTGCAGTCACTCGGCTCCGTTTCCCATCAAGCTCCCTCATCCTCCAGTTGTGAAGGGCCAGTGTCCAGGATCTGGAGGAGATTGGGGAGGTCCTGTGACTCGGCAGGGCCTCAGGTGGGGACCGTGTAAATAAAAAAAATGAGAAGTGCAATTCACCGAGGCGTTCGGGAGGAGCCAGAAGAGGAATTGCGACTTGACACACTGGAACGTGATCTTCCTGCTGCAGAAGGCACGTGAATCAGGTGATGCTAGGAACTGCGTTATGAATCCGTGAAGGACTGCCCAGTTTCCATTCCCAGCAGGCTGTGGAATTAACTCGGGTTGTAAGCTGGATCACCTATATTGCTTGTTGCCCTTTTCTTCTGCTAGAGGTCCTGCTGCTTTGTGTTAGGACAGGACGCAAAGGTAAGAAAACAAAATGATGAATAGTATTGTTTTGTTCTAAGAAAATCGGAGCTCGAGAGACCAAGTTGTCGGTGGAACCTCTCCATAGGCAGGATCTGCACTGGCCGCGCCCTGACTGGAGGTCCCTCTAACTCGGCACAACTCCGTTTTCCCAGCCTCTGAAGGGACGTTGGGATCACCTACGTTATCCTCTTTTTCCTTCTGGTCTTTGCTTCAATAAATGGCATTTTAACCAATGCCTTAAATATTCCCAGTGCTGCTCTTACTGGGGTCACAAAGGCCTCCCCTGTGTTTCTCTACGAGGGCACCGGCGCGTGCCCAGGCCTGGGGGCCCTGTGTGGCAGCAATGCCTGGGGACGAAGCCCGGTGCCGTGGCACCCCGAGCTGCTGAAGGCACACGGGACTGAGCTCCGCAGAGGCCGCTGGCACCGGGGTGTGTGGGAGGTGTTGGCTGGGGCCCGCTGGGGCCTCCGTCAGGGGAGAGCAGGGGCTGCCCCGTGCCGGTCCCAGGCGCGGGCATCTCCACAGCGACCGCCAGGGCTTTGTGA
>NW_009199692.1:0-11017 GCF_000690835.1 Fulmarus glacialis | reverse complement strand
ACTCTTCCCCAAGCCTGTAGCGTTGCACCCCCTGCCTGCCACGCGCTATGCCTGTTCCATCCTCGGCATCAGGATCTTTGTCCTATCGACTACTGCAGTAGTGAAGATTGTTTGACTGACATGGAAAGAAGATATATCCCATGTCTGTGCATGTTAATGTTAAAAAATGAGGTCATGAAGCAAAGCGATAACTTCAAAAGGAAAATCATCTCGACAACAAGGAGAGAGAATTTTTTATTGTAAAATTAGCTACACACAATTATTCTCCAAAGCAGCAAATGTGGAACTCTCATTCCATTAGAGCGGCTGCAAACCAGTGCAGAGGTAAGTCAAAAGAAAGAAAACAAGTCTGTCCTTCATTTGACTTCTATGGTACAGGCCACGTTTCCAATCACGCAGCAATTCTACATGTACAGTACTGCACGAGGACTATTTATGTATTTCTCCTGATCGCATTCTTTTTTAAAAAAACAGAAAATTTGGACAATCTGTTTTCTGGAGCTTTAGCTTTATTTCTGCAAGCCAGTTAAATACATTGACGGAGATACAAGAGCTGCCATGATAAAGACTTTTTAAAATGTTGCAAGAGGTAAAACAGCTAAGCTTTCATCAGGCTGAAGTTTCACCTGTCAGCACCCAGGAAAAGACAGGAAGGAAAAGGAAGGGATGAGACAAGAGAAGGGTGAACTATTTGCCATCCATCTCAAACCAAAACAAAAAAAACAAAAAAGTTTTTTAATCAACCAAAGTAGCCACTAGTTTTTCAATGGAAGGTTAAGAAAAGCCATTCTCTGTAACTTTAGAAAAATCAAATGATTGATGCAGCTCCTGGGAGCTTGACTAGAGAGAACTGCTGCACATGACTCAAAAAAGGCAGCTAGCTAAATCAGACAGTTTCTTTGAGAGCAGTTATCAGACAGGCCTTCCAAACTCTTGCAGGAAAGCAGATACTTTCCTTTGGAGCTCTTCCCACTCGTCTCCATGCACTGGGTGCTGGAAGCTGTGTGCGCCAGCTCCTACCATGACTCACAGGCATTAGTTACATCACTTCACACACTCAGGCCCTGTGTCAGACTAGCAGATTCTGCAAAAAAAAAAAAAAAAGAAAAAAAAAATTCCATTCTTCCTCCAGCTGAGTCTGGGTGAGAGCACACGTGCTGCAGCTTTTAGAAACAAGGTATGTGCGATTCCCTCTCTGAAAACAGGACAAAAACCACACCAAGTGCCATGGTGATCTCAGGATAGGGTAGAACACACAAGCAAGACACTGTCTTTCAGTGTCCCTGACACTGAACCCATTTTTGCTCTCTATGACTCTAATACTCTCTGAAGTTTAGACCAATGCCTTTGCTGTGGCCTTTTACCCAGCTGCAGCCTAGAGCCGAGATGGGCCTGGGAAGTTCCTGCAGCACAGTGGCTTCGTCCTTCAGGCCTCCACAGGCCTTTCCGCTACAAAGCGGCTGACCACTGAGGCCTTCAGGAGATGCTAAAGGACACCTGATCACTGCTCACTGCTACGGGAAAGCTCAGGATGCTTCAAAAGCATGGAGAGGATGACATAGAGGTTTAGTTGAGGTGTCATACAGTGAGAGCTATACAGAGACATAAGTGGTGGGGGAAAAACTTGTATTGTACAAAAACCCCCCTGCAAGCTCTAAAACATTATTTGGTCAGTTTCCCCCACTTTTCTAACTTCTCCCCCCCTTCCAATTTCAAAGGACATTCATCGCAACATAAACAGCTAGGACACCAGCAAGCCACCAGCGCCCTGTGCTCAGGCAGTTCCCCTAGAAGGAGTAGCTTTGAAGTTTCATGGAAAACACAGTAAGGCCAGTCTTACTGGCTCACAATTTACTCTTTTTTAAAAAAAAAAAAAGTCAATTTTGTGGAAATTTCTAAAAGATAAGAAGCAAAAAAAAAAAAAGTAGGTGGCCATATGGCACCTATAAAGTGTTTCTGTAACAACTTTTTTTGCTTAAAAGCTTACAGGAGATGTCACGAAGGGATGCGCAACTGCTCAAGCTGGCATGCCAAAGACAACCTTGACATTTGCATGTTCTGATTTTAGCTGTAAAAAGCTAAAAAAGCTTTGTTTTGTTCAGACATAGTTGATAGTGCCATATCCCACTTTACAAGGCAAATATTTTAGCTAGTGTTGTGGTTTAACCCAGCAAGCAGCTAAACACCACACAGCCGCTCGTCACTCCCTGCCCCCAGTGGGACAGGGGAGAGAACTGGAAAAAAGGTGAAACTCATGGGTTGAGATAAAGACAATTTAATAGGACAGAAAAGGAAGGGAAAATAATAATAATGATAAAAGAATATACAAAACAAGTGATGCACAATGCAGTTGCTCACCACCCGCTGACCGATGCCCAGCCAGTTCCCGAGCAGCGGCTGCGCCCTCCCCGTTCCACCCCCCCCTCCAATTCCCCCCAGTTTTTGGTTCAGCATGATGTCATATAGTATGGGATATCCCTTTGGCCAGTTTGGGTCAGCTGTCCTGGCTGTGTCCCCTCTCAGCTTCTTGTGTACCCCCAGCCTCCCTGCTGGCAGGACAGTATGAGAAGCTGAAAAGTCCTTGACTTAGTGTAAGCACTACTTAGCAATAACTAAAATATCAGCGTGTTATCAACATTATTCTCATCCTAAATCCAAAACACAGCACTATACCAACTACTAGGAAGAAAATTAACTCTATCCCAGCTGAAACCAGGACAGTTAAATACTCTACCTTTGTAATAGCTGTGAAAACTTTTTCCAGGATAGCATTAGGTTGAGCTTTCTGTGGTCCGTTGGCTTGGACTTTAAGGCCTAAGGCACATGGTTTAGCAATGAACCTGTGAGAAACAGCAGAGTGAAAAAAGAAAACAAGTGAAATCCTTCAGTTATTTACTTCATTACTGTTATCAATGACGTGGTAAATGCGCAAACATTATAACCCTGCCAACAAAAACAATACTTAGCTTTACAGCTCAAAAGCAAGCTCACACACGCGATTACATTGTAAAATAAGTAACATCACTTTGAAGGATGAAAGGAACTCCATGGAGCGTATGAAACTGAGGATTTTCTTTCATGTTGTGAAAAAAAAGGATAAAACAAAAGCATTAGAGGAATGCCTCCTAGAGAAGCACCAACTAATGAAAAGAGCAGGGCAGCTTGCAGAGATGAAGAGCACATAATATTCTCCTCCAAATAGAGCCTTTTTCATAAATCAGTTTCCAGAGTAGCTACTGCCTCAGGACTCCTTTTGCATAGTGGAAATTCAAACAAAGTCGTTAAAGGCAGCAAGCACTGAAGCTGCCCAGTCCATACAATTTTCTAAACCATAAAGTTTAAACAGTGTGAGCCATGCCTCCAAGACTTTGCTCTTCCTCCAAACTCCTCTGCTAAAATACTAAGCTGTTACAGATCCAAACACCAATCCATAAGTTCACCCAGTTTATAAACTGGGTGTCTCTGATACATTTTAGAGATGAATTACATAACTTACATTATGTACACTCAAAGATGACCATTCCATTCATTAAAAACTAAATTATTTGTAACTCTGAGTCCAACTCTGGAATCCCCATGAAAGGTACAAAGTCTGTACAAAGTCATATATGAACAGTATGAACTTCTGCCATCTTTGAACTATATAACTCTTGATTTCACTTAAAAGACTTCCGTTTCCTAAGACTTCATTTGCCAGCAGGGACCAAAACAACACACTCAGTAGTTAAGAAGTAGTTCCATGTTTATCCAGCTGAATGACTACAAGGTCTTAAAAATCATGGAATTCTTATCCACATGCAAGCCCCATTTTAAGCGCTGTTTTGAGCTACATCTGCTGTTTCTGCTATGTTTAAGACAGCACAGCTGATTAAAGAGAATTAAGTCCTAAGCAATGCTACAGTGGTTACAGCAATAGCATTTGGTAAAGAAATATGGGTGATGCTAGACTACCTTGTTTTCCTAAGGAAAAATTCTTGATACATTGGTACCATTCCCATATGAAAGCCAATCCTATAGCCTGAAATCATTTCGGTGACTATTTGTGAGGGGGGTAGGAAGTCATATATCCAAAGACACAGGTAGTGTATCAGTGAACTCACTCTTTGATCCTTGTATGTTTTAAGGGGGGATAGGGGGGAATCAACCAAAAAAAACTTCTTACACTCTGTAAAAGTTTGGTCGCAAACTGGATCGGCTGCAGATTGCAACCATACTGCTAGATCCCTAGCATCAAACAAATCAATGGCACTGCATCAGGTGTAAAATTCCCTGCTTTAGGGTTAAGAGCTTTGACAATACCAGTTTCACTGCTGAGCTCAAGCAGAAAGCAGTCCAGTTTTCTGCTTACGAAACAGAAGCATATAAACTCTGTACATGTTATATGTAAATAAACTGTAATCTTGCTACACTGGAAACTTGTATATTACTTAAAGTATAAGGTGACAAAAGAAGAAGCGAGAATTGTATTCTCTAGTTTAACACGGACTTGCAAAGTCAGTCTCCTCTGAAGTAAGACTTGATTTAGGGTTTTTTGTCGTTGTTTGTTTGAGGGGTGTGGTTTTTGGTTTGGTGGTTTGTGTTGTTTGGTTTTGGTTTGGTGTTTTGTTTTGTTTTTTTAACACACATACATCTTTCAACTTCTGTTTTGCTTTTCTCCTTCTGCTGAATGAAGGAATGAGATAGCCATGATATAACTCCAATAGAATGGCAGTTCCCTAAACATGCTAATTTAAAAGGAAAAAAAACATATTTGGTAAAGTCAAAAGCAGACTAAAAAGTCCCAGCTAGAAAAATTCCACAAGGACCAATTCCAGCAAGCTTCATGCTGAGCTGATCTTCATTTAAATCTAAGCAAACCAGCTGGGTTTGCTTAAATGCCATTCTTAAAATGACATGTCTTGCTAATGAACAGCCTAGATAAATCCAGAACAAAGCCCAGATACAGTGTTTGTCTAGACTTTAAAAAGAGAATTGTAATATTGATGTTATACCCATTACCTAAAACGAAACACATTTTCTGCTTCAATCTGGTATTTTCTAAAAAGGAATATAAATTTTTCTTCCTTTGCTGCTTATGTTTTTTACATGCAGTGGAGGAATGGGCACGTGACCCAAACCAGAGCTTATCCACAAGGACAGCAAAGTGCAGTAAGGACGTGTACAGAGTACACAGCTGCAAGACACAGGATGATCTTGGCCAGCTATGTCTGGGAGGAAGGGATAGGGAAAGTTAAAAAAAAAAAAACCACAAAGGTCTCTCTCCTGACATGCTCTTGTGGTCTTTCTCCACTTTTGAAAAAAACCTTTACAAAAATCCCCTCAAGGGATTGTTAATTCCTAGTAGGACACTCAGGGAAATAAAGCAATTTTAACAGAAACATTTTATATGCCTGCAATACTGAGCAGGTCTGACCACCAATTCAAGTGTGCATGAGCCATGTCCATGTGATTGCCTTTGGTGCAACTGGTAAAATTTCAGAGATATTTTTTACTTTTCATACAAAAATTTAATGAGTTCGAGCTATACCTCGCAGTATAAAAATTGTTTTTCAAGGTTATAATGGAATTTTAAAGCAGAACTTAATCAATAGGATCCCAAATGTCACACCAGATGCCATAAAAAGCATCATTAACATAATTCTCACCAATAGTTTTCTGTAATATTTTAAATAGATTCCTAAGTAAACAAAACAGAATTAATGTTTGATACATGTACAAATTATGAGCGTTTTGCCAAATGCTGCACTTCTTAAAAGCACTATTCATTTTTCCATTTCTGCTAACGCTGCGGTATTGAATTCCCCAAGCAGTCATACTGAAACCTGTGGGACTATTTATTGCATAAGGTACTGCAATTAAGAGGGAAGAACTATTGTGAGAGAGTAAGGAGAGCAGACTTGAGTATATTGCCAGGTTTTCTCTTTAAAACATGTAAATCTCAACAAATACCACACTATATTTCTTTTTCAATGGATTCCAGTACAGCTGAATTGCAAGCTGGCATTCAATTAACAGAGAAATTAAGAGACAAGCATTTTGTGCCAAATGCAGCCCCATCTATTCTGGATCTAGACATGAAAGACCAACATAAACAAGGGAATTAAACTTAGAATTCAAGAATCTTTTTATAGGCAGCTTTCTCATTCACAATTTAAAGCCACATTTAAAAACCAAACCAAACCAAACCAAAAGCCGACAGCCAGCCAGTTCAGACAATGTGGGTTACTGCAGAGCATCCGAGTAGAAAGCACTCAGCCTCTGCAGGCCCATAAACACCGCACCATCTGCCTGAAGACAACAAGCATTTCCGAGTGTCCCATACCCTCTGAAGGCAGGCGCTGGTTTGCATTTTGGATCCTGTCTGTTTTTCTCAAATTGATTATTTACAACACTGACAGCAAGGCCTCATACTCCACCCCAAATTCAGAGATCAGTTTTTCTCTACAAAGGAGTCAAGAAACCCTTTGCAAAATGATCCCCCACCTCTCCTAGAGCATAAAAAGAAGCACCATCTCACCAGAAGTATGTAAATTTGATCAAGAATAAGTACCATTTTGGGTTTCCCACTTGCCCTTTAACAAATGCCAACTAGGCAAAGTCAGCTGCTCTTACAACAGATGAGTAAGTAAGTAAAAAAAAGAAAAACCCAACTAAAAATTAACCTTGCCCTAGTGGAGGAAGCTAAACGCCAGTTGGGCACCACCTGATCTTTGCAGTGATCGCAGTGGGCACAGTGCTGCGTAGAGGGAGACAAGAATCCCACCCGGCCATCAACCCTGGGGAAACGAAACCCCAAAACTGCAGCCTCTTCAGAAACCATTCCCACTGCTCCATACTAGATGTCTAATTCCTCACATTCATAAAATTACAGCTTAAAAATATGCTGGTTCCACATCCTGGACACTGCATAACCTGTAAAAGTTTTTCTTTAGAAATACGAACAGGCCAGATCCGCAATGAGCACAAACCATCCTGGGCACATTAACTGGAAACATAACTGCAGTATCACTGATAAACTAACCTCTAATAAAAGAGTAAGGAAAATGTCCCCACTGACTCACAGGGCTCTTTCTGTTCTCCTTTACTGGCTATTTAAGCCTTACTAATTAATCACCATGTAAGTTTTTTAGTTTACTGCTTTTCATCTTGACAAATTACATCATTTTAATCCCAGAATTAACTAGAAATGTTAGCGTTGACCCTCATAATCCTTGGAAGCTGATGTTCACTAGCACTTGCAAAGTTTGCATTAAATCATTTTTTTTTTAAAGCATCACATGAAGGAGGAGGAGAAAAGTAAAAGGATCCTTTTTTTTTGTGATTCCCTGGATTTTACTACAAATCAAACAGCCCTACTCGCAACATGTAATCTTTGCCCTGATTCTGGTCAGAAACCAATATACAGCAACTCTTTAGTCATCTGGAGCACTGGAAATATGCCTGTAGGGCCCTCCTACACCACGTGAATGTAGTGTTTCCATACCAGCAGGTCATCTGCCATTTCTGACCTGACCACAGTGGCTGCCCTTTAGCAAATTCATGTTTGACAATTTCTCAGCAGCTTCGAAGGTGCTCAAATCACCACAGAGCCCACAGCAGGTTAATAGGGATTACACATTTTTTGAAGAGCCTAAAAGGTCTGCAAGAATTAAGGCTTTCCAAACAGGGCCAAAAAACCCCCCAAAAAAAACCAAAAACCACCAACCAACCCACCCACCATTAAGCTAACAGCGCTAATGAATATTTGATAATTAAATATGCCTTCTTTTTTCTAAATGTATGGGGAGATATAAAGAAAATATTCAGTGGCTTGTCCTAAACTTTCAGTTTAAGAAATGTCAGTCTCAAAATAATTGACAATGTTAGCTGGCAAGTGATACATGTTAACCAGTTCAAAGCAGGTTTGGATTCCTTCCCATGCCCTTTGAAGTGATAAAATTGTAGTACTTTGCAATCCTTATTTGTCAAATGTTTCTGCTCTATTTACAAACTCACTTCATTTCACCAAAATTCTCTCTAGAACAAGACAGCAAGAATCCAGAAATTGAAAACCATAAACCTTTCTCCATTTTTACTGAGGTAAATAAGCAAAAGAAAGAAAGAAAAAAACCTACAAAACCCCATAACACTCTCCCCTCTCCCAAACTCAAACCCCACAAGCTGATAAGAAAGGGGCCCAGGAATGGGGAAGCAATAGATTGAATGAACAAAAAAGTCTGTTATAGATTTTTAAAATTTTTTTTTTCCTACTGCAGGAGGATAACAACTTACTATCTGATCGTTGATTTTACTATACTGTCCTAATATAATCTGCAATAAAAGCTATTGAACTCATGTCCAACTATTTTTACAAAAGGATAAGGACAAGATTATCCATTCAAGAGAACCTATAACAAGACAAGGTTCTTTGACGTCGATGAAAAAGGGTGTTTTACACTCCTGCATTTAAAACTGGCATACCTAAAATAAGTCACCATCGTGAGGGTTGGAGCTGCAAGAAGCCTTACTAGGCTCCAAGCCCAGGAATAACTGCCAACAAAATAAGCTTAGAATATTTTTTTTTTTTTTTTTTTAAATTTATGGACTTCCCCATCAGATTTAATAAGCTGTCCTGCCATTCACATGCAATATGTTTTAAATGTTGTTTATGTCAAGAAGGTTTCTGAAATCTGTTAAATTTTTAATTTAAAACTTTCAAACTATGTGCACTGAGACAAGTGACCTGTCTGCTCCTTGACCTCGAAATCTCTCCTGAGGATTGCAAGCAAAGACTGAATTCGTTTCAGTTTCTGACCTATTAATGTAATTTCTTAGTTTTGCATCAACCTTCTTATTCCTCTTGAGTCTTGCTAAAGCAATGACTTTTTCTATCTAGGTGTAACACATTTTAATGGCTAACAGGCTCTGTAAAATCTTCTTCCCACAAATTAGAAAACCTTTTTTCCTTGACATGTTTCAAGCACTGAAAGCTTCTTCCCTCATTTAACTTTATTTTGTGGCCAACTTCAATATGGAAGCCCACTCACAAACTTTCATCAGTGCAAGAAAGAAAAGCTAAGCTAGCGCACATTTCACACTTTTTAAAAATGTTTGTTGATCACAACTTGAACCATTCCCTTTTGTCTTTCATTTTTATCAAAAGTAGGTCATTTTATGGACCAACAGACAGGACTAATGGCCTCTTATTACAGCCCAAAACTTAAGGAGCCCATCCATCCCCTGACCAACAATCTATTTCCTGGGAAGGTACCTCAACCTGGCACATAGCATCTGCAAAAAATCACCCTGGAGACTGCTCGCACATGATCTGTGCTAACAGATTAAAAATTTCATGAAGCCATCAGGCAGAACCCTACAAAGTCCCCATGAATACTGAGAATAGGCATTTTTGCTTTAGTCTTTCACATCCACAAAAGACATTTGAGTTAATTGCTTGCCGGTGCATGAAAGTTTGAATCTCCCTCTCCTGTGCTGAGAATGCATCTACATGGAGAAATTTGAGAAAACTACAGTGAACGTGAAGGGTGCAGAGCATCTCTGAGTCATCTCCAAGTATAACAAACTCTAGTTTGAGCTAAGGGGTATACTCTGATTACATACATACAGCATTTCTGTGAACCTGGTAAAAAACTCTCACTTGGACACAGGCATAGTTCAAGTGGTGCTTGCATAAAAGACTGCTCACGTTGCTAACACCAGCTAACTGTGAGCTCCATAACAAAAAACCCAAGCAAGCTATTCCTGCAAATTAAGTATATCTGTCAAATCTCATAGTTTCCTATCCGTATATTTACAAATACCAGGGAAGGCAGTTATAACCAGCAAAAATTCCTCTCTGTGGTAAAGAGTGCCCAGATCTGTTTTGAAGAGTCTGGCTCCCTTTTTGAAAGACTGATGCAGAACAAATTTTCCCAGCTCATCTACTTTATGCTCTCTAAACACAGATTGTTCCAGGGATTTATGATTACAATTGTCTAACTTGTTGGACATTGCTTGCTGGTTTTAAACAGAAACAATCTAAATTTGCTCTAACTACAAGGATGAGTGAAAGCAGAAGAGGCTTGTTTCTGAGCAGACACTCAAGAGATTTACTGCCACAACACACAAAAACAATTGCTGAATTTGTTTTGTTATTTTTGTATAGCTGGCCTGTTTAATTCAGAAGTTACTTGTATTACTAATTAAAAAAGGCAGGAAAATCTTAACAGTCCTAGGACAAATTCAGTAGATAAGTAGAGTAGTCACTTCAGTATACCTATCCCAGCACTAATTTTGGCTTTATGTTTCCCAACACCTTCTGCTATAGAAGGCCCACAAGGATACAATGTCTGAAGCACAGGCCGGGGTCTTCGCCCAGTTAACCTCATCCAGTAGCTATACAGGAAAGTTAACCTAAAATTTGTTGGCTGTGCTAGGAAATGGGTCACAACTCCCGCAACGAAACCTTTCAAAGATAAGAACCTGCCTGCCCAAGCCAGAAGCCCAGCACACGACTCAGTACGTCAGCAAGAGCCTTCTGCTGCTGAGCATCATGAGTGCTATCTCAGAGGGCCGCGCGCAGCAGAGCTCAGAGCCAACCCGTTCAGAGGGGACCTATTCCCAACCCCCCTGAAATGACTTCAGAAAAGCACACATATGCATCTGCCTTTCATCTGAGAGGTCCGATGCTTTTCCTTCTCTTCTTGTTAGAGATGCATTAGCCATTATTTCCACACCAGCATCGTTATTCCACACCTCCCATCAAGCTATACAAACTATGCTGTGGAACCCACATGTGTTTCAAAAAAAATAAAACCTAAGCAGCTTGTGAGAGAATTAAGCTTATTGAATTAGTGAGGTTTTGTCTTTCTTTGGCTCAAATTACTAGACAGCATTTACATGCACTAGAGGGGGAAAAAAGATTGCTGGAAAATCAGTACTTTGGGGCGGGTTTTTTTGTTGTTTTTTTTTTGTTTTGTTTTGTTTTTTTAAGGTTTTGAAAGCTTCTTGTTAATCATAGAATCATTAAGGTTGGAAA
>NW_009199691.1:0-15199 GCF_000690835.1 Fulmarus glacialis | reverse complement strand
CGCCTGGATGACGGCTGAAATCTTTTTGTGTATCTTGCAGCCCACTGAGGGATAGGGATCAGGTGGTTACCATCTCATTTATGACTTATGCCTCTTCTGCCTCCTGTCCTCGTGATGGCCCTGGTTCATTTTCAGCCCTTACTAAACAAGCTGATTTTCTTGTGTATTTCTTCTTATGTATAGGGTTAACTGATATCGGCATGGGTTGGTTCCCTGTGGCAGGGGTTGGAGTAGCCGCAGTGCCTGTTGTTTTGTTGTCAGAGACCTTCTCTTCCCCTTGAGGGTTCTGAATAGTGTTGAACAGGGCTCAGTAGGCATAGGCCAGGCCCCAGCATGTTGCAATGATTTGTGTCTCTCTTGGATTGCTGGGTGTCAACATGCTTTTTCCAAATACTTTACTAGTTTTTCAGGATTCTGCACTTGTTCAGGGGTGAAATTCCAAAACACTGGAGGTTCCCACTATCCTAGGCACTTGCCCATATTATCCCACACACCCTGCCACTCATAACTATCCAGCCTTGGGGCAGATCTCTGGATGATATTCTTAAATTGCTTATTAACCTTAGACAAAACCAAAACAATATTCCCAAGAAATACCAATAGAAATATCTTAACTACCAAAGGATGTTCAAGATACTGAAAAGTTATTGTAATGAAGGAAGAAACTTCATAGAACAAGGTAGCGAAGGTGCTATTCTGTTTCCTCCAAAAAAACCTCTGAGAGGAAGAGGTATAATTGCTAATTGTCTCCATGAGGTGGTACCCGAAGTACAGTAATGGCTTCAGGACAGAACTCAAACACCAATACTCAATACGTTCAAGGCCAGTGTTTTAATAACAGATCTCCCAGGCAAAACAGCACTAATCACTGCAGAGCACAGCAGACTGCAAAAAACAACACCAATCTTTAACATGTATGGCAAGAACAAGAGCATGGTGCAGATCAGATAAACTAATATTGAGAACAGATTAATCAATATTGTGACTGGCAACTGTTAACAGATATAAATTCCTTAATAGGCTCTGGTTAATCTGTTATTACCTCAAACCCTTCAGGCCCCATGTTGGGCACCAAAAAAGGAGTGTCATGGTTTAACCCCAGCTGGCAACTAAACATCACACAGCTGCTCGCTCACTCCCCCAGCTCCGGTGGGATGGGGGGAGAGAATTGGGAGAGTAAAAGCGAGAAAACTCATGGGTTGAGATAAGAAAAGTTTAATAATTGAAGTAAAATAAAGTAAAATAGTAGTAATAATAATGATGATAATAATAAAAGAATATACAAAGCAAGTGATGCATGATGCAGTTGCTTACCACCTTCTGATCAATGCCTAGCCAGTCCCTGAGCAGCGATCGCTGTCCCCTGGCCAACTCCCCCTAGCTTATATACTGAGCACGACATCAAATGGTAAGGAATATCCTTTTGGCCAGTTTGGGTCAGCTGTCCTGGCTATGCTCCCTCCCAGCTTCTTGTGCACCTGGCAGAGCATGGGAAGCTGAAATGTCCTTGACTAATGTAAACACTACTTTGCAACAACTAAAACATCAGTGTGTTATCAACATTATTCTCATACTAAATCCAAAACACAGCACTATACCAGCTACTAGGAAGAAAATTAACTCTGTCCCAGCCAAAACCAGGACAGATACACAAGTCAAATTAGCAGAAGGGATTCCTTTGATTTGATAAAATGTTCATGATCTGACAAGGTGTCTAGTCAAATTTAGCATGTTACAGGAATCCTACATAAAGAATGCTAACAAGAGATTATGTAGGTAACAGTAAAATGTTTGTAAAATTTCTTTGATAAGGTATTTTCTCTTTCTACAGTTCTCTGATGTTTTTCTTTAACGTAAAGGACTTCCTCTACTGGAAAGAGAGTGGTAAAGAAATATAGCTCAAATGGAAAATGCTTCTCCTTAAGAAAAACAACTAAGAGGTAATTGAATGGAATTAAAGAGTTCTTGAGGAGTGAGCCATATGCTTCATTATCTTGAGTATATCTTTTTTGTTAGGATAGATTTTATATTTCAAAGCTGCAATAACATTAGTCATTGAGTTAAAGGTTCAGGCATAGCCTGGCTGAGGCTAATACAGTGCTTTTAATTTTGCCCTTTGATTAGTTCAGTATCCAGAAGGGTTCCTCATTCTAAAGCAATGTTTCCATAGAATCAGTGTTAATAATTGTTGGGACAGCTCTGTTAATTGATACTAGCATTAGTTTCTTCTGTTCTTGACATGCTTACAAGTTTTGTCCTATTTAGTGTTTCTTGTTTGAGTTCTTAGTTCCAATATTAGTCTTTTTTTTCCCCAGTGTTGACTCATTCCTTTGTTTCGACTTACTATGTTCTTCTAGTCTTTCTTCACTCTGTTAGTCATAATCATAACTCATTTTCTGTGGATCCATAAATGGCTCCAAGGAACAGGCATTTCTAATAGAGGACGTTTCAGAAGTTCAGATTAATGATTCATGAATGTGCAGGTGAATGCCAGGTTGCTGCTCCAGCATTTCACTGCCCTGGTGCAATATAGATTTCAAACACATGGGCCCAATACTTCTGGCAAGATGACTTCATATGGCCATTTTATTACTTTATCCATTCCTATTTCTGTAAAGTGGCAAAAGCGATGTTATTTTTTCAAATTATTTCTGATTTTTTAAACTGAGTAATTATTACTTAAAGATTATCAGTTAATTTAGAAGTCAGTTGTTTTTGAGAGAGGTTTACTTGCACGTTATGACTAGTAAATGCTATAAACCTATAATGAAATACAAACACTGCTGGATACAAGATGTTACTGGAAAAAACAAAATTCTCATGGATTTCAAACAAATCTCTGCTAGCTGAGATTTATAGCATGGGTGTGTACAGACTCTATGCAATTCATTCTGAAAACCATTAGAGGTGTGGTAACTCTTAGTCTGTCATGGCATTTGGTAATACTGAGAAAGAACTGAAGACAGAGGCCTGTCTTTCCGTAACTCAATGTTAGAGGTTTTTATTGAACGTTGCCACAGAACAACTGTTCCTATTGTCTCTCCCTTAGAACTTGACATCTTTCTTTACGTTAGGAGAAAAAACACAGAGAAACTAACAGAAGATAACAGGGGTAAAAACCAGCATGTTACATACTGCATGTGCTTAAGCAATATTCAGAAGTATATCTTCAACATTCTATGGTGTTCACTAGATGAAGGAGTATTTAATTTAAAAATGACTGTTTTTTTATTTATCTACATCTCTGTCAAAATAAAACATCTGTGCCTTTTAACAACTGAAGGGCAGATTCCCATTAGCAGAAACTGAGCAAGTGACGTGAACGTACAAAGGCAGAGGACACAATCCCTTATAGTAATGTATCACAATTTTTAAGGATAATTATTTGTCTAAAGTTGTAACCAAGTGCATTAGAAAACCTAGTAAGGTACCTGGCTATATATTTAGGCATCTAAATACCTTCAGGTGGTATTTACTTTAGCAGACAGTTACTTGATGTGGATCATCTGGAGACAAAGTGGATAGTAAACAATATACTGTAACAATACAGTAAATTGTACATAAATGCTGTTATCAAAACCGTATTTTCCCCTCATAAGGTTCTTCAATGAATAGTAGGGCAACGAAATTAGAATTTCATGCCTCGTGAAGATACATAAATTTTGAGCAAAACTGGTCAAAAATAAAGCAATTTGTGTAGTGCTGAATTTGGACCGAAGTACACCAAGAGAAAGTAGCACCACCTGAACTCTGCTGTGATTTACTTACCAATCAAAAGCTTTGCAAATACTGCTCCTATTACAGATATTGTCTGTTCTAAACACACACTGAATTTACATCGAGAAAACCAAGTTTTAAATGTTGTTGAGAGAATCCAGTTAAAATTAATACAAATGGGCTTTTGTTTTCTGTAGAGAAAACTATAGATCAGAGGTTGGGAAGTTTTGCCACGTAGATTGGTAGACCTTCTGCCGACTTATAAGGCTTTCAGAATTGCATGCGATTTAATTCTTGTCTATTTTCCACAAAGCTGTCCCTCTCAAATTATAGTATGGGTCAGCAGTGACCTGACAATGCTGAAGGTAATTTTCTGTGATATCCTGATATGTACACATACCTTGAACATTTCTGTAGCTACTTCTTAATTCAGTTGCAATTTTTATGTGAAAGTTTTGTACAGGAACCATGCTTGTAAGATTAATTCTTTCGCACCTTTGTTCTTGACGAAGAATTTGGCGATTAGATGGTCAGATAAATTTCTAATGTTGAATGAAAAGTTGTATAACTTGTGATTTGAGAAATTTCAGACAGTATTGTCATGCGTATTTATAAGGCTGCAAGTAATTTTCAGTGGTGCATTTCCTTACCTGGGAATCATTACCTGTGTTAATATTAGTTAAGCTCCAGTTTACTGGTATGGTAGGTCCTGAATTTTAGATTGCATTTAAGTGCTTGTGTGAATAAGAACAGAATGGATGAAGGCTCTCATTTATTTTTTTGAGATGAGATACATTTTCTTCAAACTCAAATCCCTTAAACAAGAAAGTATACGCCTGACTTTGCATAGCTGATTAATAAAGGAAGTTACTCAAATTGGTGGACTCTAGATGTAAGAACAGGCTCGCCTGAAACTGAAGTATTACCATTGGTAGTCTGGAAGGGAAAAAAGAATGTTAGCTGGTATGCTACATTTCAAGAGGATCTTAATTTCATGTGCAAACTTACATTTTTCCTGCTTTGCGTTTCACATTTATTTACATTTTTGTCTGAGGGTGGACTTCTAAGATGAAAGGGAGTAACAGCAGAAATTTTAGTCGCTTCATTTGTTAGAAAAGTTTTGTTTTCTGGATAACCTCCTTCTTTTTTCACATAAGGTGTTTTTACCCCTTCACTATTTCCTCGTTCCTGTTAACTTTTGAGGACTGTCAACTGCCCTCAGTGTATCATGCCTGTAATTCTCAGAGATTTTTGTGGTTGCGTTATGTTTTGTTATTTTGCTGGATTAGGACCAACTTATATAACATATTGCCTTATTGATACCTTTTTTACTTAAGCTATTTTCACCAGTCCTTCCTTGTCATTTATGTTGGTAGTTGAAAACAACTCTTTTTCTGTTGGGGGTTGACCCCCACCTAAGAAACCACCACAAGACCACCCAGACAAAATTGCAATGACCAAATCTGCTTTGTGCACCCAGGCTTTCTTCACAGCTATCTCAGTCACTTGGCCTGCTTAGCTGTTCCTGGTGCTGTCCCTGAGCTCCTGCACTGCCCTTGAGCATACATGCTCACACACATGCCCTTGATATAGACAGTACTTTCCCCTTTGCATAAAATGTTAATGAAATTGAGAAATGGAAATGTTTATTTTTGTCTTGATTGATAAAATGTCAATTGTTGTGCCCATTCCATTGGAAGTTGTTGACAAATTTAATTGTCTAACCACATTTCTAGCACTTGGATAACTTTTAAGTCTTTCCCCTCGTGTGTGCAATACCATGGTGTATTTTGTTTTACTTGATCCCTTTTTTTAAAACACTGTGAAATAAAACTCTTCTGCTCTCCATAAATTTCTTCTTTCAGAAATGTACATGAGCAGATGTCATTGTTTAAGCTTCCCATCAGTCAGCCGTTTTAAAACTGTTACTTAGCTGCCTGCCTTTATTTGGCACTGACTTGCATCTAACCACTGTCTGTTTTAGAAGCAGTCACTGGGTAATACTGTCACGAAGTTAGAAAATTCTTAAAAATCTTAGTCAACCTTAGTTGGTTTATACTTTTTGACTTAGTTTGACAAGATGTCTCTTAAGAGATAATAGGCATTTACTTACTGAGTGAGGTTTCAAAGTCTTTGAAAGTAGAAACAAGTCTACATAGCCATGGCAGTCAGTTCTCAAGCTCATTTCTTTAAGCAAAATAAGTTTGCATTCAGACCATGCTCATTAAACTATGCACACAACACTTTTTTTTTTTTTTTTAATTTTGAAATAAATGTAGGGTTTCACTTATATGCACAGTGCTGTTTAAGCCAATCAATGCCATTTCCACCAAGGAGCAGACGTTTTTTCAGCAGTCATACTTTACTAGGTTGTCTTGGCCACTTCAAGTTAATAGTTTTGAAAACTTTTGACTGAACAATTCTAGGATGCATCTTTCCTATTATTTATTGTTGCACAATTGTTATTTTAATTTATTTTGTTATTTTAATTTATTTTGTTATCTTAATTATTTTGTTAACTTATTTTTTTATCTTAACTTATTTTAATATGGGATTATTATGACATTTTGGTTTTGGAGGTCACTGATAAGGCAGAGCATGGTAGCGCTGTAGCATGTTTAAGAAGCCAGTATAGGGAGCTTCAGTCTTATACAAGTTAGAGAAAGTAGTTAAGGATGTTGATGGAGTATCTTGTGTTCATGTGTTAGGCTTTTTGACTTGACTTGCCAATACACACAATTTGATTAAGGGATGTTCTTGCTGAGAATTCCATCTGTAGATCTTCTGTTCTTCCACATCTCATAGTATGCTGTGGCCAGTGTTCTGAAAAGGCTGGAGATAAAGTTATGAATCTTAAATTTCAAGTGAACTAGAGCTTGAGTGTTTTGTAAAGTGTGAGAAATTGTGGCTTTAGAAGGTGGGTTAACTGGTCTGTATACACATATCTAAAACAATCTCTCTCAACTGAAATAAGAACTTCTCCCACAAAAATCTAATTTCCATGTTTTAAATGTCACTTTAAAGGAAAACATGTTACATGTTCCTGAAAGACTGTTTCATCTTTTTGAGGGTTCAGAATTGTACTTGTCTGGAGGTTGATGCTTCATGTAATAATGAAGTGTTTTGCTATGAAATATACTTTCAATTTTTTTCTCGTTGCCTTTTGTTCTTCAGTTCTGTTAGTCTATAAATCCATGTAGACCGAGGAGGAAGAGAAGAGAGGACAGCACTGAGTTATGCTTTGGTGAGCTATTTTTATAATGACTTGATTCAGTTTCTCATTCTGAAACAGCTCACTGTCATCAGTTTCAAAGTAATTTAATGGCTCTACTAGATCTAAATCAAAGGTGATGTTCATGTTTTTACTTGGTAGTTGTACAAGTCTTGAGTCAGCATTGGTTGCGGATGAGTGCATTATATATAGTGGCTTTAACCCACCTAGGAAACGGTTAACTGCTTTCACTTATGACAAAGAACAGCGGCTTTATCTTCCTCTGCCTGCTAGAGGCCAGTGAGGTGTCAGCATTTAACTGTTAGAGTCTTGATTTTAGAATTTAGTATAGCATTTAGTAATCAGTAAAAGCATTCAGGTAAAGCATTTAAACATGCACTTCTGTGAAAATGTATGATATTATGTATGCTGCCTGTATTATTCACTGAAAACAGACTATAGTCAGTAACTTGGGAAAAAAGGCTTAAGGTTGTGAAAGGAGAAGCAGTGATGTGAAAGGTGAGGAAGTAAATAAAGAAAGAAGAAAGAGCAGGGTAGCAGCTAGAGTAGCAGGCAGGTAACTTGAGGAAGTTACACTTCAAGGGAGGAGGTGAGGACAGCAAAAATAATGAAATAAGAAGTAGTGCGGAGTTATGAAAGAGGGAATGGAAAGGAGGTAGTAAAGGAAAAGCTTGATCATCAGCAAAACCTGAAAGGATGAAATTGGGGCCAAATGCCTCACTAAGTGAAAACAGTTTTGTTCTGTATTATGTGAAAGGAGTGGTGGGCCTGTGCAAGCTGTGTGCCCCTTCTCTGCTATAATTTATATTAAGACGCTTCTTGCACTGATTCGGTCTTAGAAGCTGGTAAATCAGACAATACAGAAGACAGGCCGTTAGCAAGAAAAGCTGTGGCTTTCTGTGTCTGGAGGCAAGTGGAGTTCCTACTCGGCACTTTAGGAGGAGTCAGGAATTTCTCTTTTCCTGCTTCTCCTTTTCCCCTATTTCCCTCCCCCTCTCTAGTTTTTGGGTTTTTTCACCTCATGTGGAGCACAATGCTTTGTGAGGAATTGGGAGTTAATAGCTGTCTAGTTGCAACCTGAATTCAGGCTATTAGCTGATCCTGGACCCCTCTCTTTCCTGTCGTAATTTTGCTAGGTCCATGCATTAAGTCTATTCTTAAGTTTGCAGTGTTTGTTTTTTCTATCCTTTCTCTTCCCTTCTTACAGAGGTGTTGAAGGTTTACCCTTCAGTCTGGTTTCTGACACTGGTTTCTGATGTGGAGTTTATCCAAGATCAGTGCTCAAGTGATCTTACATTGAAAACATGTAAGAATGAAAAACGAGCAAATTGTTTAGATTTGCACATAATGAAAACAGGAGGTGAAATGGGACCCAGAGCTGTCCAGAGGCTGGGAAAGTAATTTTTATGGCTTTTTTTGTGGTGTTTGAAATGGGAAGTAATGAGTCTGGAGGAGAATAATTATCTTCTATTATTGCTTTGTAAGTATTCACAACTGCACCATTCTGCTCCAAGGCTGGATTATGGTGGATAATCTAATCCTAAATTAAAGCACGCAGGATTAAGTTGAATTAGAGCACGTGAAGTGTTGCACAGATCAGGAGGACAGTTAATAAAGTGCTGAAAAGACTACCCCCAGACTTTTATTACATTGTCCATTGAGAAATAAGGGAATGGTCTAGAAAGGAGCAATAAAGTTGACAAATCCTAAATCTATTTTATTAGAAAAACAAGTTATGTGTAAGAGAGAGAATATTTGTACTTCTATGAAGGTACATGTATTTCAGTGTATTTCAACTTCATTTCAAATAGTCACAATGGGGACAGAATGGGAGAGAAGGTATACTTAAGGTGTTTGATAATTTTAATATACACATTACTGATAATTGTGCTGAACAGGACTTAGTGACACGAGGTCCTTGAGATAATTATTAGATTATTGGTTCAATGGTTGGCCTTGAGGACCTGTTAAAACTTTGTTTTATCTTCAGTTCAGCTTAAAAGTACTATAATCCTAGACTGATCTTGCAGATCTCCCTGGAGAGAAAGGTAGAGGAGAGTTACAGTAAGAGTAAAGAGTCAAGCCACCTAGGATTTCAATCTTTTACACATGTGCCGCCTTCTTTATTTTCTTAATAATGTGAAAACACTTCTTTATCTTAGATTGATATTATAAGGAGTATTTATTAATACTGATAGGAATTAAACCATTCCATAGATACTGTTACCAGGCAAAAGTAGAATACTTGGGCATTTTGCAATCAACTTGAACAATATATTATATCACAGTTCAGGTTGTGTTTTACTTCAGTAATTTTTTTCTTGATTCATGTTTGTATTAATTTTTTTTAATATACAGTACTTTTCATCTTCATCACTTATCTCTTGAGAGTGTACTTCTACTTATCTTTTCACTTGTGAGCTCTCCAATAACGTTTTAGTTTAGGTAATGCAACATAAATCACTTGAAAATGCAAACGGATTAGACAATTCATTAATAACTTGGAAGGTAAAGAAAGAGGGAAAAAACATTTTTTTCTATGACATGGCACTTTGAGTAATATTTTACAGTACCTTCTTAGTGACATTTTGGAAAAAAAATTGCTGAACCTAAGTCAAATAAGGTGTCCTACGTTTTGGTGTGGTTGCAGTGCCATGACCACTTGAAGTAAATATACAGTGGGGTTGCTGCCAAACAGGACTGTCCTAGCCTTTTTGCTGCCTCTCTCGGGCTGACACTCCTGTGGTTGTGCAGACAGTTCAGGGGACTGATTTGGCTTTAAATCATCATGCACCACAGATCCAACCAAACCTCTAGAGTACAATCAGAGTGGGAAGCTGAGAATAGGACTGCCTTATTTAGCAGCAGCCCAAATTTATGTTGGTTTAACAATATCATGAATCAGCCATCTGAGTTATTTATTAAGCCTTCAAATAATGTTTCATATGCTTTATTTTAGGTATATTTATAATCCTATTAAGAGCGATGAGCTTGTTTACATCTTGAGTTTACACACATGTAAGTGTTTGCAGCATGGAGGTTTTATTTTGGTACATTTGGGAATTTTAGTAAAGCTTATTGTTTTCAGTTCCATTCAAAACTAAATGGATATCAAGCTTTGAAAGGTAACACAGGTCACTCAGAAGATAAGATCTTCCTTTGATCTTGTTTGGTTGCTGATGTATAGGTGTGTGCCAAATGCAGTTTTCCACAACTGAAAGAAAGTGCTCTTTAGACAAAGCTAGACCAGTTAAACATACGTTCTTTAAATAATTTTCTCTTATTATGTAGTCCCGTGTAAGCTGTTAAAGTTTTCCCGGAAAATGCTTGTGCTGTTTGCGCGGTAGAAATCATAAGGTAGATATGACCATCTTTATAACTAAGTTAAGTATGGACAAAGCAAAAGTCTAATTGTTTTTTTTTTTTTACTGTCTACTACTTTTTCTAAGCAAGAACAAGACAAATGACATTATAAGGTCTGAAGCTGTAGAAGCAGCCTTTTCTCTTAAACAAATACACCCTCAGACATGACCCCTTCTGTCTTAAGATTGCCCAGCTAACATACAGATTTATAAGCTTCACGTATCTGTCAGGTACACAGCAATATTTTATTCATTTTGCACCTGTACTTGCCTCCTTCCCTTTATATTATTTTGAATTTAGTAAGTCTTTGAGGTAATCTGATTTTTCTTTTTCATCTTGAAAAACTACTGCAGAATTTATGCAAATCTGGCTGAATACTCTGTTCACAGAGAGTGGTTCTCAGTGATCTGCTACTGAATTGGAATTAGTGCGGTTTTCCAGGGGGACTGTCCAGAGGTTTTTACAGCTTTGTATCTTCATTAGTGGTTCAAATAATGGAGTAGAAAGTATGCTTTTTATACTTGACAGTAGCATGCAGCTGTGAAGAACAGGACAGGTTGGAAGGCAGGTTTGTAACTGAAAAAAATTCATGACAAATGGAAAAAATGGGCTAAAAATCAAAGCCAGTGTTCAGCCAGAAGTGTACATTGCAGTTGGAATTTATCAAGCACATAAACAAAAGTACAGGTAGGATTAAGTAGGAAATCAAATCTTTTTTTTTTTTTTTTTTTTTAAAAAAGGATCTGGTAGTTGAGGCTCCCAAGCTGAAGAGGAGTCAAAAATATCATGCTGTTGTCAAAAAAAAGCAAATGCATTACTGCATTATATACATAGTGGTAGCATTGACATAAGATATATACAATAAAATAATCCTTCCAATTCAGCTTAGATGGAGTCATATTCCCAGTTTGAGGAAAAAAAAATCAGGATGGATGCAAACCGTTGGGAGAGGATCCAGAGGAGAGCATAAGAATAGTTCTCTTTTCCTGCATTTTCTATAATTCTTCAAAGATAGTTAATGGAGTTTCTTTAGCCTAAAGAAGACAGACGTGAGAAGGTGGAGGAAAGTGTAGGAGGAGAACTTAAGTATCTTCAAGTATGTAAAA
Organism: Fulmarus glacialis; assembly: GCF_000690835.1. Classification (NCBI taxonomy): domain Eukaryota; kingdom Metazoa; phylum Chordata; class Aves; order Procellariiformes; family Procellariidae; genus Fulmarus; species Fulmarus glacialis. The sequence goes on along the minus strand of NW_009199691.1, from coordinate 3,781 downwards.
GACTGTTTCTAGCTGAAAAGGCACTATCTGTTCCCATATATCTGTAGTGCTTACATCAAGAAGCATGAACCTAAATCTGAGGAGTAAAGATTCAGGATAGATCCAAATTAATATCATGAGAGGGTACAGAAGTCCTCGAATGGATTCACTGGGGGAGACAGTAGAGTATCCATAATAAGAGAGTTTTAAACAGTGAAGACAATGTCTGTCAATAATGACTGGGAACTCTAAACCTGCCTTGAGTTCAGGAGATGGCCTAGCTAATAGGGTTCCTTCCTGCTGTATGACCCATAGAATTTTAATGTCAAAATAGTTAGTTTGTCCCAAACGTTACCTTTGCAAGTTATGCAAAATACTCATCTTGTCTTCATAAGTATCTTTTAGAACCACTGGGTACTGGATCATGTAAATATTTCAGACCAACAGATGAAAAAATTAGGGTGACTTGTCTTTCTAATGAAGCTTGGATGTTATCCCTGTGAATCATGGATTGATCTCAGTGTCCTGGAAAATTTTTCAGGACAGTGGTTTGTCCTATACTTTAACCTGAATGGGATTTTCTCTGTATCCTTTCAAACTGTGAACCTAAGAACAGACAGATGATCATCCTGTACTAGAAGACTAACTGCTCTTGTTACTGTAGTAATAAAATCAATAAGTCATTATTCTGTTACAGTCAACGTTCTGTGCGTGTGTGTGTTACACATCCCACTCCTGTGACAGATCCTAGCTATGTTTAGGTAGGCATCTTAAAAGTATGAATGCCCGTCTGTTTGTATACATCCATAACTTTTTCTGTTTAAAAGCCCCCGTTTGAGTAATGGGCACAAGTATCACCTGTCTGGTGAGGCCGCACCTCAAATACTGCGTTCAGTTTTGGGCCCCTCCCTACAAGAAGGACATTGAGGTGGTGGAGCATGTCCAGAGAAGGGCAACGAAGCTGGTGAAGGGCCTGGAGCACAAGTCTGATGAGGAGGGGCTGAGGGAACTGGGGCTGTTTAGCCTGGAGAAGAGGAGGCTGAGGGGAGACCTCATCGCGCTCTACAACTACCTGAAAGGAGGTTGTAGCGAGGTGGGGGTCGGTCTCTTCTGCCAAGTAACAAGCGATAGGATGAGAGGAAATGGCCTCAAGTTGTGCCAGGGGAGGTTTAGACTGGACATTAGGAAAAACTTCTTTACTGAAAGAGTGGTCAGGCCTTGGAACAGGCTGCCCAGAGAAGTGGTGGAGTCCCCATCCCTGGAAGTATTTGAAAGACGTGTGGATGTAGCGCTTAGGGTCACTGTTTAGTGGGCATGGTGGTGTTGGGTTGACGGTTGGACTGGATGATCTTAGAGGTCTTTTCCAACCTTAATGATTCTATGATTCTATCAAATATACTTTTTGCATAGATTTCCGCACAACATAGTTGAAGAATCTACTTTTCCACAGCATTTAATGTAAAGGAATGAAAAAGCCACAGCAACGATGGTGTGTTACAGGAATAGGGCAAAAAAGATCAAGGATACTGTCAATACACTAGATCCTGTTCTTCTAAAAGGGAATATGTGCTTTTACTGTCAGGGCAACAAATTGAATAAACTGTTTTACGCAAATAGAAATTGTAACAAAAGATACTAAAAAAGCCTGCCTAAGTTGAATGCTGTCGATTTGTTATGGAGCACTTGGACATCAAATTTCGGGATGAAAATCCGGCATATGAAAGGCAATTGTGTGCTGTTAATAAATGTAGAGCTGCATAATCCCATCTCATTAGCTGTGAGAGCAGACTTTATAGGGATGTCAGTCCAGGAAACTGCACTGCAGTACAGTAGATTAGTCCATTACTGTGCAGACAGGCTGCCTTCTCACAGCAAAAGCCCTCACGAATCTCTGTGCATTATCCACCTGGAAATAAAAATTCCGATTTCTCTCAGAATTAAAAAGCCTCTGACTCTGGAAGGAATATACTTATTCATTCCCACAGAAAGTGTAGCAAATAGAATATTTCCAGCAAAAGAGATAAATGACATCTAGGGATCACTTTGTGCAAAATCTCAAGGGCGTACTTTTCAGGAAGCCATTTTAAGTTGTGTTAAAAACAAAACAAAACAAGCCCACATTACCTAGCCTCTTCTTCCAAATATAAAATGTTTGAAAAAGCAAAGAAAGTCCCCAAGTTACCCTGTGTAGAAAAATTTTGGCTGCTTACTTTTTCATAAAATGTCTTTACAGGTAAGAGTTAGTGACTTTGAAGATTGTGTTTATGTAATGAGAAGCCTTTAGATCACAATTCTTGATAACATGGATACACAGGCTTATGTCAGTTTTTACTTAAGATAATGTTTGCACAAATGCTTAGTTTTAAATTCTTAAGTTTAGTTAACTAAGCTTGGTTTAGTTAGGTTGAGTTAGTTAAGCATGTGTTTGCTTTCTTTCATTGTGGGAGCTGCTTTACAAAATCAGAAGTGTAGATATGCCACTGATGAAGGGCAAATGTGCACTTAAGCATAGAAAGCAAGGTGTTTACAAAGCAAGTGCTGACAGGCAGAAAGAATAAAATTATTATTTTCAAATACTGTTCTGAAATAACTTTCAAAAAAGATAAAGCAGGAAGTTGGTTTCCCAGGACGTATTCTGGAGGCAAACAGTTCATTGCAAACCATTTGCTACACTGGTTTAGCCTTTTATTTTGTTTGCAAACTGTTTTATAACAGACTTCGAATTTTACAGTTTTGTTCTCCTGAGTTATTCGGCAAATGCTTAATGAGGACAAACTTCATCTTGTGGATTGTTTACTAATTGTGTTTTCCATATGTTTGTATGTTCAGCTTTTCTGTTGAGGGATTTCATCATTTTCATCACATGCTTGAAGACTGGTTTTTTCCAGAAATGATTATATGTAGCATAGTGCAGGAAAAAATATGGAACCACTAAAATCTTTACTTTCTCTGGGATGGAATCTTTGAGACCTTGCATGCTAAGGATGCTACAGAACTTTGTTTCATATATAGATTTTGAAAAATATGTCTGTTTGCAGCTCTTCACTCTAAAAACTGTTGTTATTAAATCCAGCCTGATGGTGTTGTTAGCAGCTTTCATCTGTGTGTGGGGCTTACGCTTTGTCAGATACAAGCATTCATTTTCAAGAAATGATAGCCAACTACTGCATCCACACACCAGGCACTCTGTTTTATGTTTTGGGTTTGGAGCAGACTTAGAGTCTTCAGATAATACATACATAATCTTTGCCCTTTTACCTCCTGAGTTCAATTCTCTTCTGTTGCTTTTTTGCATACTCAGAATTGTAATCTTTCTACTTCCCTACTCTGACTTAAGTTCCCTGAGATCCTCTCAGCTTTTTGCCACCCTTCTTCCAGTATTCACATAGCCAGCTGTGGGGGTGGCCTGCCAGGGTTCAAGTGTTGGTTTCTTTTTTCAAACTGTCTGTGTTATATTGTTTGATAATATATTCAATCAGCTGCTCGGAAACTAGAAAATCTCATCTCCAGTTACTGCCTGGCTCTTGGAAGAGTAATTGTAGAGGGGTTGATGGTTAGACTGACTCAACATTTCAAGTAGGCAACATGTTGGCGAGCATGATTTCTTGCTATAGCTCTGTTTTGGTTTTGAATATGCCTACAATATCTTCTAGGAGGCAGAAAAAAGATTGAATTATGCCTACCACTGAAGTGAAATGGGAGTTTGAGACTATTAAGGGATTTGGAAGCATAAAATATCTGCACTGATGAAATCCACAGTTTCTTGTGGAATATCGTGTTCAATATCTTTATCAATGATCTG
>NW_009199690.1:35731-58749 GCF_000690835.1 Fulmarus glacialis | reverse complement strand
ATTCTATGATTCTATGATTCTATGACTCGGGTTACGTGGTGTAGTTACAGGGCACCTGGATCTGGCCCCAGGAGGCTCTCTGTGTGCGTGGATGAACATGGCACTGTGCGTGTGAGGCCACGTGTGCAAAGCCATGCGTTTCAGCAGGAAGGCACAAGGTGGTGTTGGGAAGGGGTGTGAGCACGCACGCGTGCATCGCAAGCACAGGAACAGCCTTGCAGGTGCCTCAAAGGTTCCATCTGCCTGAATGCTGCCCCATTTGCCCTTGCTGCACCGTTTGCTACCACTGATGTCTCCGAATGGATAAGGAAAGGGCTTCTGACACACTAGGAGAAGCAGCATCCTCTAAAAACACATCTGTTCTGCAGACACACTCATGGGCGTCGCAGCGCAGCCCATGCAGGCGCACGCACACAAACACATGCGTATCCCTGTACGGTGATGGGCACCTACCCAAACCAGAGGCCTTCACCCCTCTCCTCCCTCTGCTCACACACCTTCTCCTTTTCTTAAGAAAATCCCTCTCTTCGGGTTTCTTCAGCTTCGCAGCCTTTAGGGGTCACTCCTAGCAAGATTTCCATCGTTTCCCTGCAGCCTCACAAGGTGGAAATATCTTGTAAGAGCCGGCTGTGCCGTCAGGATGCCTGGTTTCCCAGCGTATTTCATGCTGAGTGTCCCCAGTTGCTTGCAGGGCTGGTGATACCTGCTGGTGGCTTTTCCTGGGCATGATCCTTCCCTTCTCTTTGGCACTGGGTCTCTCCCCCCTGCCATGATGACATGCTTTCTTTACAAGGCTGGGAATGCCGTATCAGCAGACGCGGTGAGGAAGGAGGCAAACGGTGCCGTGCTGGCAACTGCATCTTCCCCTGACTCCAGAAGCTGGGTCTGAAAGATGAAGAACCCAGGGCATGCCATACAGCTATCGGTTTGGGCTGAAAACCCTTGCAGTGCCTCGCCGTGAACATCTCTTCCAGCCTCCATCTCTGCACTCTGCTGCCTGTCCAGCTCGAGACGGGCCCAGTAAAATGGGGTGCGCTGGTTGGGAAGGGGAATAGCAGCATGGATCATGCACTGCTAAGCCTTATGCCTTTCCGGATGTGCCGTGAGGACAGGGATTCACCTGCTCTCTCCCCTTGGTGGCTGCCATCGGCTGCATCGATAGCGACAATTTAAACAGCATGAGAGGACGTTCCTGGGCAGTGGAACTCCATCATCTGCTCTGTTCCGTTGGGCAAAGGCCAGAGGATGCTGTATCCAGTGATTTGTGAGTGTCGTTCAGGCGTTAGGGTGGGCTGAGGACTATTTGCAGTGCACAGCACAGAGATAACCACATTGTGCTGGAAGGTAAGAGAGCTGCAGTGTGGCTACAGGATGCTCCACGCCACACAGTCCTAGGTCTTTTTAACTGGGAAGCGTGGATGTGTCCCTTGTGCACATCCAGCAGTGCCCAGATCAGTGTCACCAGGGCTGTTTGGGGCTGTGTAGATGTGCTGCCACGTGTGGTTTCCTTTCTAGGAGGTATAGCAGTCCCTCTACACTACAAGGTATTGCACATTGCCATGTGCTTGGGTTGGAAAGCTCCCAGGTCACCTCCAAAAGCAGGCGAGCAGGGGTTCGGTGTGAAAACCAGGCTGTGCTACCCAGAGGAGTGGAGTTGGCGGCTCTGGCTGGGACCATTTCAGCAGAGCTCTCAGCCAGCACCAGCGTCCCCCATCCCTGCACATTCCCCTTCCCCCCTGAATCAGCAGCCCCCTAAATCCCGCAGGGGGCTGTTATCACCCTGGGAAGGCAACATCCCCACCGACATGACACTCAGTGATGGCCAGACAGCCAGAGATCCCCTCCAGTTCCCAAGCCTTTGGCCCCAGCGATGCCAGTGGGGTGGTCGGGAGCAGAGGGACAGCAGGTCCCTTTGGTGAGAAGAAGAGGATGCAAAGCCAGCGTTTGCCTCAGGAAGCCTATTGATTGGCTTTCCTGGACAAGCCAAAAAACCTAATAAAGGGAATTGTTCAATAATGAAAAATAGACAATTGGACTCTATTAAGTGACTAAGCCAGCAGCCAGCCTGACTGCATTAAGGGCCCTGGCTCAGGGCCCCTGCTTGCTCGCAGAGAAGTGGCTGTGGAGCAAGGGGTGGCCAGAAGAGCTGGTGCTGGTACCAGTTTGCCAAGGACATTTTGGGCTGCCCCACGCCCTGGGAGTGAGGCAATGGCTCCTGGCAGAGCTCAAGGGCTGGCACAACAGCACTGGGGTGTGAAGGGTCTGGCAGGAGGGATGAGTCTGGTGGGATGCCCCGAGGGTTGGCCGTGCAACTTTGATGCGCTACGGATGTGCTACAGGATAGTGCAACCACGCAGTAGCGTGTGTAGGGACAGTGAGATGGGGCGTGAGGTCTAACAGCTTGAGAAAGGGACCATGGGGACAGGCAGCATGCAAAAGCAGACAGAGGGATAGGAAGGGGGATGTGGGGATGGCTGGCTTGCTTGCTCTCACCCTCAATGTTGTGGGTAGATTGACCATCCCCTCTGGATGGGTGATTGCCCTGAGACAGTAACCCTGCTGGGTTGCTCCAGCCCTGCCTGCAGTGCCAAATGGTCCCTGGCCCACCTGTCCCTCCAGGGTGAAACCTTAGCCTAGTGCTGGGACCTCTGGCTCTGCCAGTTTGGAGTCCGATATATTTTGTCCCCCAGCATGAGAAAGTATCTGCTGCTGGAACCTCGCACATCCCGCTGCCAGATCCCCGGCCCCGGTGGTGTAAGTGGATCCCTGCAGCTCGTGGTTTGTTATGTTTTCCAGCACAGTCTGTGCCGGTTAACATGCACCTCCAGGAATTTGGAGATGCTCCTTCCAACAGGGAGGCCCCTGGGTAAGAGATGGCATCTTCTCTCCATGATGTAAGCCCTTGCCGAGCCAAATAACTCCAGGCCCGGCTGCTCTGCAAAGGGCTTGCCCCAGCACGTATCCCTACTGTAAAACTGGTTGCACCATGCAGCCTTCATCCTTCTCCACCTGGGACTTCCTGGAGGTGCACGGCTTCGCTATGGTCGGGCATGCAGGAATGGTGGGGCTGATCTGAGCTCCATGCACCTCGTGGTTGGGGTGCTGCCTGTGGGGTAGCTCCGTGCACCGGTGGGTCTCCTGCTGCAGGGCTGCTGGTAACCCTGGGGAAAGCCCATGGGTGGGGGCTGAGCAAAGTGTCTTCCCAGCGGGAGGTGGTGATGCATCGGGTGTCAGACCTGGGTGCCAGCCAAGGTGTCTTCTAACAGCAACCAGGGACCTGGCACTGCTCTCAGGGCGAGGAAGCCAAGTGGCCTGCCGTGGCAGGTGCCCTGCAGGAGGGGAGGGCTGGGGGACAGAGAGGGGGACATTTGAGAACCAGGCATGGCTTGCACCCAGCTTTCTGCACCCCAGCAGTGGAGGGCAGCCCTGGGGGGGAATGCCTGGCCGAGATGTACCTTCCAACCAGGCCAGAAAGGATGTACACCTCCCCTCCCCAGCACTGGGAAATGGCCGAGAGGGCTTTTGTATGGTTCAGATGCGTGGCCAGCCTGGCTCTGGAGGATGCCCTGGAGCAGCTTTCCCGCCTCGGGTCAGCCACATGTCAGAGTTGGAGCCAGGTTTCCCTGCAAAGACCCCCTTGCTCTTGTTGCTGGACCCCACGGGCTCCCACACGAGCTGTCCTTTCTGGGGTCCGCCCTGCTCTCTGCGACAATCCTGGTTCCCCAGATCAGGTAGTCCTGCAGGATGTCTGGGGATGCCTGAGGAGCTGTAGGTTGTGAAGTCACAGGACGCACGGAGTGTGCAAACGTGTGTGTGTGACCCTGTGCACGGCTTGCAGCCATGTGCAGTCTGAGCAGTACAGGTGGCTGTCCCACGCGCTGTCTGTGTGCATGCCCGGCTGGTTTTGGGCACAATTTCCACGTGTCAGGGAGCCAGTAAACTCTTCCCAGAGCATCTCCAGCCCACGTTACCCAGACTTGTGTCTGGCACATCCCTGCGGCATGCACTCGGCTCACTCGTTTTTTCGATTTTCTTGTGCCCAGACAGATACAATCCCAACTCAAACCATGTCTTAATCTCGGGTACGGACCTTGGTGTCTCCTTTGTTTTAAAAAGCAGACATTTCCCCCAACTTCAGCAATATTTCAGCCAACTCAGAAAAGTTGGGCTGCCCTAAAGCTGTCTCTGAAGTGGAAATAGGACCAGAAGTTTCTTCTTTTCACTCTTTTCTTCTCCTCAGCATCCCTGACTTGCCTGTGCTCAACACAGTCCAGATGAGATGCTGACTTTTCTCTGCAAAGATCTTTCTTGTCGCTAAGAAAGTTTTTATCCTCATCCCATACTTTGCTTTGAAAAGTTGGGCTGCCCTAAAGCTGTCTCTGAAGTGGAAATAGGACCAGAAGTTTCTTCTTTTCACTCTTTTCTTCTCCTCAGCATCCCTGACTTGTCTCTGCTCAACACGGTCCAGCTCTGCAAAGATCTTTCTTGTCACTAAGAAAGTTTTTATCCTCATCCTTTGCTTTTCCCCCTTGCAATTCCTTTTCTACATTCCAGAAGAGGTCCCTCCTCCACGAGGTATGTCTAAGGTTTTAGCTAAATTGTTCTTTAAGGAAAAACTCTTCATAAGACTCCATCTTTCTTATGTTCATCTCCAGGAACTCCATACACAGATTACTAGGAGGGATGTAATGTGACCATTTTGGGGTCACCCCTGTGGCCATGTGGTGCCTTTGTGGTTTTTCCTGAACTTTACCCCAAAAGCAATAGGACTTTGCCCTATTCCAGCAGATGAACCCATTTCTGCACTTTTTTGGAGAAACGTTGCTTTTACGGTTACATATAACTTGGGGCCTGACTCTGCTCTCCTTTCGGGATGGTCTTCACAATTGGCAGCCAGAGAAGGTCTCCTTGGGTCAGCTGTGAGCAGGACCCTATCTGTGCACAGGTCTATGTGACAGTGAAATTACAGCAATGTGCTTGGTGAAACCTCTTGGCACCTTGGCTCTCCTGCTGCCTGGCTAAAGAAATGTCTTAAGGATGCATGGGTTGTCCAGATCCTCATATTCAAGGATTTCATCAGGGTTAAAGTGGGCACCAAAGGAATCACTCTTGGCTCCTCTGACAATCAAGGGAGAGAAGTAAGTGCCCCCATCATCGAATCCTCAGACCTGAATTTACAGGGTGGTGAATTCCCAGGAGACTGTTAATTACAGCTGTGAGCGGCGCAGCCTTTTCCCTCTGGACTAATGACTTTTGCAGTAATGGCTTGTGCCCTCATCAGTCCTTTGTGTTCCTGCATAACCCTCCCCCAAGCAGCAAGCGCAAGCATCTCTATCCAGCACACAGGGAAATCTAAAATCCAGGTCCCCTAAAGTAAGTGTAATCGCAAGGGTCATTTTCAGCTCTGCAGATGCTAAATCGTGCTCTGCTGACTGCTGGAAAACCTCTCCCTCTCCCTCCCAATCCATGCAGAAGTTTTGCAACAGCAGCAAATCCCCTGATAACGCTCCTATCCTGGAAGCGAAGCCCTCCCCAACTCAGCGCACCAACAAGTGTGCTGGGGCACAGTCAGCTCTGCAGAACATCAGCTTCGGTGATATCCCTCTGTTTCCCTCCCTTCTTGCGAGCTCCAGGCAAGTGCTGTACTTCTGAGCCAGTTTTTTTCTTTGGGTCCTAATTCAGGGCAGTTTGCAAAAGGATTAGTTTCTGTTTGAAGGTTTTTTTCATGCTCCAGGATAGTATCTTGACAGAAGAAGCAGGCTGAGGGAGAGAAGAGCCTTGCAGGGTCCCTCCCCATATCCAGTCAAACTGGCAGCCTGTGATGGTATCCGTGGGATCAGGCTTGTGTTGGACCAGGTCTAGTGGGCTCGATAGCCCGAGAGTCACTGCCGGATAAGACACAGCCCAAGTCCAGCTCTGTATGGGAACACTTTAAGTCGTGCCAGGTGTTTGAGCTAATGCAGGTACAGCTCACGATGAACAGCACGCTGCACAGAGGTCTCTTGTCTCTACTCGTCCTTGTCGGAGGGTTAGCTTGGTGCAGGCAAGAAGACACTCGGGGACTCACCGTCTCTGCACCTCATCCACAGGTACAGCTGTGGTTCCCAGGCCCCTTCATCTCCTCTCACCCTTCATCTTTGCCTGGCTGAGAGATATCTAGCCCCACTGTGGCTTTTCTACTTCCAGCAACTTTCTCTGGCCCTGGAGCAAGTGCATGGTACAGCTCATTTTGTTACTGCCAAACTTTTTGCCTTGCATCCTAAATCCCAGTGGCTCCATCCATATGGCCTCTTGGGACAGCTCCAAACTGCTTCTTGGGAACAGCCCTATCCACGCTGCCCTCCAGCAATGGTGTTGGAGATTTTTTTCATAGTCCCAGCTCCCCGAGCATCTTCCATTGGTTTTGTAAGCCAAGCTGCTCACTTTTTCCAGCAGTTCTTCCTGAAGCACAGGGAGAGACCCATGCTCTTGGGCGGGTCGCATGGCCTCCTGTTGTATCATGAGCCTCTCCACTGATCTCCATCAACAAGTTTAAATCCATCAGCAAGTCTATAAGTTAGTCCATGGCTTGTTTGCCCAGTTGTTGGCTTCTGGTGTAGGTCAGCTTGGTTCCTGGCTCGAAGCCCTTCATCAACACCTTGCACAGTTCAGGATAAAGGATTGCATTTCCAAGGGCAGCTTCACAGACTGTGGCCACTAAGTTGACCATGAGAAAGTCCACTTCCATGTCCTTCCAGGTGGCTTTTCATCTGGGCTCTGATGTTTAGTGCAGGGTCTGTTCATGCTATGCAATGGAAAGTCATGCAGAGGGGTCTGATGGGGACCAGGAGCAAGGCAGGAACATCAGCCTGGGGTTGAGCCTGGAGGAGTAGGAGGAGAGAGGCAGGTAAGCCCTGTGCCACATCAGTTTGGGTACCAGCTCACAAGGACATTTGTGCTCCAGTGGGTTGGGCAGATGGAGGAGACTCTATCTTTACAGCAACTGTCCTGCCAGGGCAAGTAGGGCTTGCTTCCAGCAGGGATCAGACACACTAGGGTGTATCTGTCTGAGCAAAGGCTCCCCAAACACCACTGGCTCTGCAGACCCTGACTGCAGAGGGACGCCAGGGATGGTGGCTCTGATGGAGACCATGATGTTGAGTCCAAGCAAACCCATCCCCATGCCAAGGGCAGCACTGCTCACAAGGTGCTGAGGGACTCCACGGTGAGTATCAGCTGTCTTCTCCCAGCTCCTCTGCTCCTTCTGCATTGTCCCAATGACCTCAAGTGTTCCTGATCCCAAGGAGTCCTCCCAAGGAGGGACCCTTGGGCTGGGCTCTCCGGCTGCTTTTCCGGCCTTGACACTGATTTCCACGGTGATTCTTGTTTCATCTCCCTTCTTCTGCCCAGGTCTGCAGTGATTTAGTGCTGCTGGTGGAGAGCAATCGTTACAACCCAGTATCTTCTCCAGGGCCACCACCAGCCCCATCTCAATCCTCCCACATGCACAGGAGCATCCTGAATTCGTATGCTCCCTAACTCCTGAAAATTTGGCTGAACTGCCTAAAAAGTGTTGCCTTCGGCCAAAACTGCCTTTAAATCCTCCACTCAAATCCCCACCGTCCTGCAGCCACTGGTTCCATCAGGTGAACATTTTCCCACCTACATCCTGCCCAAAGGAAAGGGCCCTACAGCTTTTATCTATTCATCTCTGAATAAACCTCCCAGCACCTGGTCTCCTCCCCTGCGGTCTCACCCTCCGCAGCTCGTGCCCGGCTGGGCAGCCTCTTCCTGCTCTCCAGCTCAGACGCTGAAGCGAGTGCAGCCTTGGGTCAAGTGTAATCATTTTTATAGAGCTGGGGATCAATAGCCACTTGAGATAAATGCTGTGTGTCAGAGTCCCCCTCGGATCCTGGAAAGCCAAAGCAACACGACATGAAAGAGCACTTACTGTATTAGTGCTGCAGGCTGGTGGAGGGGCCGGAGCTCCGTGCCAGATGCTTGGCAGAGCTTCGGGAACGGTGGCAGGATTCGTGCACGGCCTCTCTGGGGTTAGGGGAGAGCATCCCTACTGCTGCATAGCCCTTCCCTTTGCCCGTCTTTCCCCAGCCTGTAGGTACATCCCTGTATCACAGAGCACAAACCTCAGCTGCAAGGACACCCGGGAATCGGTGGCTTCATCCCAAGCCAATGGGTAAGGCATCATATAGATACATATAGGTTTAATGCCATTCTGCTCCAAAACCTCTCTCTGGCAGGCTGTCTTATGGGATATAGTCTTTACTGCCTGTTTGGCTCTGCTGTGTTGCTGTGGGCTGTTAGAAGAGTTATAGACGCCCCTCAGCTGAGATTGCCAGGGACAGACAACTAGATCCAGCCCCTGCAAAGCGCTTTGGGACAAGGTGTTGGATAAGTGTCAACAGGGAAACTCTGGGAATACTCTAAGCTGGCTAATAATTCTCCTGGGATGGAACCAAATTTACTTTGGGCAATTGATGGTTTGAAGAGAAAAATGTGGGGATGTGACAGAGGTGGCTGGATGGAGCCTGTGAGAGCTATCTTCTTATTCTCGCATGATGCTTTCTGTGGTGCAGTGCGGTTGGTCTGTGGCTTGTTAGGGATGTGTGGCGTTTGCCTAAGTGGACCGAGAGCCTTGTCGTCTGAGCCTTTTGCCTTCCTCTCCCTTTCCCGTCTCTGCCTCTGGCCCCTCTGTAGCTATTGAGATGGAGTTGTGCTCAGGAGCTCAGTGCGAGGGATTTCTAAGTGCTCAGAGGTATCTGTTCTGCAGGGAAAGCAAGAGCCCGTGTCACCCTCCCCACCGTGTTCATGGGTGTCCTGTCCAGATCACACCGAGATCAGCCTTAGCCCTCCATAGCCTGGTCCAGCTTGGCTTGGGAAATGAAAATTGATGCTTGGCCTGGTAACATGCAGCATCATAAAGTTGGTGTAGGAGTCCAAGGAATGGAAAAGCAGTGGATCTCGTGACTGCCACCCATCCCTGAGTAAGTTCCTCCATCCAGTACTCATCTCTCTTACTGGTTTGCTGTGGTGGCGGCTGTGGGTGTGTCACTGCAGTAGGAGTGAAGGATCTGGAGAAACAGAGATCTTCTCCGTGGACATTTAGCCTCTTTGTGTGGGACACTGTAGGGTGACAGAGTCAGGGTCTGCAAGAGAGACATTTTGTAGCAGCGTCCTTTTGAAAGAGAGATTGTTCTCCATGGCAAGAGAGATCAGTTCTCAGTGGGGCTTCGTCTGCACCAATCCCATAGCTCCCCAATGGCAATCAGCATCAGGATGGGGATGTGGGGGAGCAAGGCTGGGTGCGTGTAACAAAGCAAAGAAAATGGGTGAGCGTAGTTTAAGGTGGCTTAGACCTGCTGAGCAACTACACATGCAGCCACCTTTCATAGCTTTAGGCAGCCTAAATGTTTTAGGTCTGTATAACTGAGAACTGAAATGCACTGAGAATAGTCAGGATGCATGGGGAACGCATCCATCTCACCTCCATCCATTTCTGGTTAGTTTATCCGGTGACCCTTCTATACATCAAACCATTTCTCATCTATCCTCTCAGTGCTGCAGAGGAAGGTTTGACAGGCGGAGAGGGAAAGTGCCAGGTCATCGCTTCTATTATTGTTGCAAATGAATGTTATGCATATATATTTAGATACGTATATATGACCCACTGCTATTTACTAAAGACAGACATTTAAATCCATAGGAGGTATCACTGGGGCCAAGATCTTATCAAACAGAAAAAGTAATACAGAACAGAGCAGCTCTTCAAGCCCAGAGTCCCATTCACTGCCTGTCTCCTTCCACCGCCACCATGCAGTGACTTTGGAGGCATTTCCCTGCAGATTCCTCGTGGCAGAGGCTAAGCTTCATCAGCATGCATGGGCCACAGATGAGAACATGCCTCCTTGCCCCCTTTTGTCCCAATGAGACCCTGGTAAGACATCTGAACCATATACTTGCTCTGACCAAAGCTGCCAGGTTTGCATCTCCCAGGCTGTTGCAGATGCTGCTCTAAGAGAGTTGTGCTGGTCTGGTGTCAGCCCTGGCAGCCCTGGATTCGATCCCAGGGGATGTTTTGCCAGTGAAATGCTCCCTCCCCACTTCTTCCTCTCCTTCTGCTGGGGCTGCGTGTGTTCCTCCATGTGCCTCCCTAAGATCCCCTTCCACCTTGATCATGGCTTTCTGAGTCTGGGTCTTTCTCCTAAGCACAGCGGCTGTTTCCTCTCCTCATCGTTGATTTGGTCCTGACTTCCCCTGTCCTTCTCCTGAACCTGGCTCCATGCACAGAGCACAGACAGCCGGTTCATAAAAGATCAGTCTTGCAATCTTGCTCTTCCTTGCTTTGGCCAAATTGCCTTGTTGTGCCTCAGTTTCCCTGCTATGGGTAGTGAGTTTTGTTCTTGCCCTTGCAAGCATCACAGCCTTAGTGCCAGTGAAGACCATACCCCATCTCATAGTTGCCTGTAAGAGTTTGATCCTTGCATGACCTTTCATGCCTCAGCAAGACTGACTAAATTTTAACACCTTCCCTTCTCCTCCTCCTTGCTGGTGCTCAGCTGATGGACACCCATCTCCTGGCCCCAAACCAGATGGGTGCTGATTGCCCTGTGTTGCAGATGAGGAGACCCAGGCTGTGTCCACACTGCAAGGCACAAAACAGGCTTTGGAGTGGGAGAAGCACCGTGAACACTGCTATCCCAGGGCATCCTGTCCACACAGCTGCCCCCTCGCCTGGGGACCTGGTGTTATTTGATGGCCCTGAGCCACAGTGGCATTCAACAGCTCACGCCGACCAGCTATGCTGCCTCACCATCTCCACCCGGGACATCCCATCCACACTGCCCATGGGTACAACCCTGGCTGCACATCCACCCCAGGCATTGCAGCCTCTGACCTGGGTTAAAACCATGCCAGGAACCCTCATACAATGCAACTGCATGGAAGATATTCCCAAATGGTCTTTAAACTGCAGAGCACATAACTGCTCTGTCCCATTGGGCCACCCAGTGCGATGGTCTACATGATGTGTGATGTATTGTGGTACCTACAAGGCTCATGGGACCCAGAAACATAAATTTTTGCTCTGTCCCATTGGGCCACCCAGTGCGATGGTCTACATGATAAGTTTTGCAGAGATGTAAGATGACCAAGGGGGTTTGCTGCGTGTTGGATGGAGCTCCAGTGTCTGACAACACCATGGGTGGCTTTGTGGTTGGTGGGGGAGATCCTGACCAGGCTGGAAAGCCAAGGCTGTGACAGGGCTGTGCAAACCCACAGGCAACCTGCTCAGCAGCCTTTTTAAGCAGCAGGAAGCTGGGCATGGCCTCTCCTCCTCCGGCAGCCTGCAGTTAAATATCGACAAGGGAGGACTGTTTTTAAGGGATGGCTAATTTTATGAGCAATCATCAAGGAACGCGGGGATGCCACTATCATCTCATCCAATATCCTGTCTCTGAGAGCATCCCCTCCCATCTGCTTCGGAGGAAGGAGTCAGCCCCTGTAATGGACACTTATCCAATAATATGCCAATGGGGGCAGTTTCTTGCTAACCTCAAGTGGTTAGTGTTTGGCGTGTGTCCTGAAACACAACACTGACATCCCTCATAAATATTTATCCCAGCTGCTGGGGCCGCGTAGGAGATGTTTGACTATCTACAGCCTTTGTGGGAGTTTTCAAAGCACTTGTTTCAAAGAGATCCCGTGCCCTGGTGTGCTCAGGGCAAAGTGCAGCTCCTGAGTCAGCTCCAATCTGCTGCCACAAAGGTCTCCGGGGAGAAAACACACCCCGGAACAGGTTGGGGGGGCAGTCACCGTCACCTGGATTTGCATACTAACTGGGACCATGGCACGGACCTTCAGTCACGTAATTGTCAGCACAAGGCTTAACACCGTTTCCACCCGGGGTGGCTGCTGCGGACCCGGGTGGCTTGGGGACAAGGTTGAGGGCTGGCAGAGGCCAGGGTGGTTTTTCTGGCAGGTGCTACAGATGACACCACCATGCTGATCTGCCAGTGGAGACAATCAAATGTTACGCTCCAGGGCTCGACCTGTGTGTCTCCAGGGATTAGGAAGGGATTACCCACCAGGACTGGGAGGCCAGGGAGCAAGGGTGAGGTTGGAGCTCCAAAGACCCCATTTCTTCCTATGTTACAGGCTCTTTTGGCATGGTGTGTGAACACACTGGGCTCCACGGCAATGCTCTGCGCTGTCCCAGGGGACCCTGCTGCGTCTTGCAATACCCAGGCAGTGCATTGCAATGTGCAGGGACACGAGGCAATCCTCCCACTCCCCTCTGCTGACACTTTGGGAGAAGATCGCTTTGATTTCTGCTGGTGGACAGACTCTCCTCCCCCTGTTTTTCTCCCTGGGGTGCTCTGAGCCTCCCCCAAGGGACACACAGTGGGGGGTCACAGCAGAGCCCAAGGGGACCCCAGGCAGACGCCAGACTTGCCCATGTCCCAAAGCTGGACCCTCTCCTCTCCCGCTTTTGGACACAAGCAGGCTCATTTGCGGTGTGGAGGTGCAAGGGTTAAGCCACCCCGGTTGCCCTTGTCCTCTTGGAGCAATGAATTAGTCTCATCACTCAGTCCAGGTCCTCCGCCCCCGGAGCAGAACCCAACGCAACCCTCCCTCCCCCAGCTCCTGGGGGCAGCCAAGCCTGAAGCCCCTCTCACTTCCTACCAGCGCGAACAATGTTATTCTGCACCGAGGCAATTACCTCCATCTAATTAAAACCAAGGCGCGTGCCATCCCTCAATGACACGGGGGTGGAGGTGGTGGGGAGCAGGGAAGGCTGCTGCTGCCTGCCTTATCCTCCTTCTTTCCAGACCTCCTCCACCTCCCTCCCTGGCCCCCCTAGTCCCCTGTGGGACTTTGCTATGGGGCTGCTCCCCAGAAAGTCCCAGAAACCTCAGCCAGGGGGAGGGGGAATGGGAGGAGGGACAGAAAATAGATTGATGTTAATGATTTTGCAGAAGGTGCCTCTCTGTGT
The DNA here is from genome assembly GCF_000690835.1 of Fulmarus glacialis. Classification (NCBI taxonomy): domain Eukaryota; kingdom Metazoa; phylum Chordata; class Aves; order Procellariiformes; family Procellariidae; genus Fulmarus; species Fulmarus glacialis. Next base: position 45,761 of record NW_009199690.1, on the reverse strand, counting down.
CTGTGTGTGTGCACGCACATCAGCTCTGGGGGTCTTTGTCCCATCCTTTCCTCCCACCCCTCCCCTACAACCCTTTAACAGCCACTCAGCTCCAGAAGCTCTTGATTGACTTTAAATGTAATTAAACTGTAAGCATGCTGAGCGGCATAATTCAGGGAGGTTTCATTGCCCATCAGAGAGCGTGAGGGAGCGGAGACAGAGGGGTGTTAATAATGCACTTTTTATTGGTGTGCAATTGGAAGAGGTTCAGGGGAGGTGTTTGGGGAGAAGCCTTGGACCAGGCAGGGGGGTTGGGGTCAGGGAGGGTGAGTCTGGGGTTTTTAGCTTCAATCCTAAAGGTCCTGGGAGGGATGGGGAGGGGGGTGTCCCATGGTAAGTCGGGTGGGGTGTCCCTGAGGCACTACCCCATGGGAGCACTGCGTCTTTGGGTCAGTCCCCGAGGGACGCGGGGATTCAGACCACCCTGGTGCTGTGCAAAGAAGCATCAAGCCCAGTCCTTCTCTGTGGCCCGTCTACCTGTCTTTGGATATTTTCCGGATGCTTCAGGGCTGGCTTAGCTGCAACGCACCCGGTCTGGCCTGGGATGCAGGCGTTGGCTTCTCAGCCTTGCTTTGCTCTGCCGTGAGCCGTGGGTCTCCTCTCTGCATGAGGATGGACTGAGACCAGGTGGGAAGCAGGGGCTGCTTGTGCTATTTCAGTAGAGATCTCCCATCACACCCAAGGGCATGCAGGCACTTCGAGGAAGAGGGAGAAGCAGAAAGCCAGGCCCCAGTGTCTGGATTTGGTGTTTCAGCCACAGTATTTCCTCTGAGCAAGGAGGACATTCACCTTGCACAGTCAGGCATGCCCAGACTGAGGACGAGGGCTTCTGCTTTTTTGCATAGCAGCTTGTTATGCATCCTTGCTGTCTCCCATCACGTGGGGGGACAACTCTGCTTTAGGTCCTCTGAGGAAACCCTGTTTTCTTGAACACAAACTTTCACCAAACTGGCTGATATTTCCTGAGCTGGATGCCAGCTTTGAGCTAGTGCTGATTTTTGCCACTTGTTATTTTTTTGGATTCCACCAGAAAGCACTTCTGTTGTTTCCTCTAGAGGAGAAAGTGGGCAAATATATCCCTGGGGGAGAGATTCTCGCACCAGTTTTGTTAAGGAGTGCTTTCCACCTAAAACCTCTTAGATACAGTCTCCAGGTTGAAGATATGATCCTCTCTACAGTACTACTGTTCCAGAAGTTTAGGAAAACTCATCACATTCTGCTGTGCATTTCTTTGTTTCTCCTCTTTTCTTCAATCAGTGGTATGATCACTTGCTGAGCGTTGGGGTTTGCTGTGTTTATGCATTTCTTTGTTTCTCCTCTTTTCTTCAGTCAGTGGTATGATCACTTGCTGAGCGTCGAGGTTTGCTGTGTTTTCGGGGCTTGGTGGGATGATCTGTGCAACTTATACATTGGTTTAACATTGTATTGGGCTTCAGGCTGCCCCTAATCCCAGGATTGACAGCTCCATACTTGGCTCAAGCCAGGGCAGCTCTGGAGAACTTCTACTCTGCAAGGAAAGACCTAGTAGGGGTTCACTTGGTGTAACGCAAGGGAACGTGGGGGCACATACTAGCTCTTTGCTGGAGAAAAAAGATGCACAGTCTAGACATCAATGATATCAAAAGATGCCCCACAGAACCTAAGTTGAAGGTGATGTCAAAGTTCATAAATGTTGATGCTTTTGGAGACTCTGCTGTCACTGCCTTGTTTGCAGATGCTGTGTGTTGCAAAGAAGGATTCAGTGGTGTGACGGTACCCTCCTGTCTCTAACCTGTTGTACACAAGCCTAAGTGAGTTTTACTGGGCTGTGCTTAAGACTGGATTCGGAGGCATTACAAGCAGAGACACAGTGAGACCTGGGGAAGGTACTCTTGGTCCTCTGTGGTGTGTGCAGGCATGTCTGGATGCATGTCAGCTGGCATGTGCTCTCAGTGGAGAGGACAAGGCATAAGCCCTGGCTATACAGACAAATATTTCTGTAAGGTCTACAACAGGTTTTGGGAATTGTGCCTGTTAGTTAAAATTAATGTTTGGACATGGCCTTGAAGGTTCAGAGCCAAAACACCCGGGTTCTTCCTCGTGCTCAGACTCTGCACTTCTGCTCGAGTTTCAGAGTCTGCCAGGACTCAGTTGTGTGACCCATGGCAAGTTAGAGCATCCTCTTCCACTTCATTTTTGCCATCTGTCACATCGGGCCATGATGCCTCAGTTCTTACAGTGCTTTGAGATCCATGAGTGAAAATGTGTGGATCAGTATTTCCTTGGGGACAAAGGCATGGCTGAAAGGTTTGGGAGAGCAGAAGGTGTGGCTTTCAGAAAGGAGGCATCTCAGGTGGCATTTCTTGTGGTGGAAGCTGGTTTAGGGGCTATGTTTCCAGAGGAAGGAAGATATCTTACAATTTGTTGCATGTGCTCTGAGAGGCAGATGTTGCCTGGAAAGGGAGCTCTGACCCCCCAGCAGAATTCAAAGAAGAGCCACAGGGTGATGAGACCTGGACACCACATCCTCTGTCACCTGCTGGTTTGTCCTCTTCCTAAATTCCCAGGTTTGGAGGTCTGTCTGGGCCAACGTTCGCCCCTGTGGCACCTTGCATGGTGCTTTGCTCATTGCCACAGAAACACCACCTCTCCACCACCGTCTTTCCCAACTTGGAAGAAGATCCTTAGAACACACCAAAGCAGTCAGTTGAAGCCCCTCAAGATGCATTTACCCTTGATACTCTTGGTGTTTTGTTCCCACGGCCACCCAGGAGCCTGGGATTGTGTGGGACCACCAACAGCCCGGTTCAGCCCACGGAGCGGAGAGTGGGAGCTGCAGCTGAGAAGCCACCTCTCCCAGCTCCCAGATCGCTGATCAACGGGGCTGGGGGAAGCAATGACAGGCATGGAGTGGGTCCCCATGCCTGGTTAGGCCAGGCAGAGCCTGCTGGAGCAGCTGATGGGGTGGGGGGGTGGGGAGCGGATTAAAATTCTCGTTTCTTCACGCTGGGTGAGAATGATACAGTGGATTAGGCTGGGAGCTGCTCCTGGCTGCGGTGCTCTGCTGAATTAGCAACATGTTTGAATGAGATAAAAGGGGCAGCTTACCCCATCACCCTCGTTCCACTAATCCCACTACAGCTGTGAAATGAATAGCAGCAGATCCGCTTTACTCCCTTCACTGACTATTTTCTACACTTGAGACCGATGCAGCTCCGTGCCGCTTTACCAAACCTGGCCCCGCAGGCGTATTCCTGCTCTGGCCAGATGCTCGCTCTTCTGTGAAGGCTTCCTATCCTGGGCCTCTTTAGGACAGGGGACTCTTGGCAGAGCGTGGAGAACCAGAGAGTGGGGCTGGCTGCCCTGGGCAGAGCCTGTTTACCCCACCATGGCCTTACAAAGGTCCTTGTCACCCTTATGTCTGGCCACCGATGCACTGGAGGAGGGAAAAGGCAGCCCTGTTATAGCAGGTCCCCTCAGCAGCGTGTTAAGTGGTGGGTGTTTCTACTGCTTCTCACTGGGAGTCTGTTGGGCAACTAAGCTGAGGGTGCTCCTTGGTCCTGCAGCTGGGGCTGACTCTGGTTGGCTCTGCTCCCACCTCACCTCCACTTTGCTGATGGCACTTTACTTTGTAGTGGCATCTCTTGCTTGTTCATGGACATTCCAGTCTGGGACTGATCGGAGGTGGTCCCACCAGCTTGCTAGTGGGCAGACCATGGGGCATACAGCAGCCTCAAAGGGTCGAGAGTGTCCTAGTGCACTTTTTTCTCTTTCAAGTGGGTCTCAGTATGGTTCAGACCATCCTTTCACGCAAGGATATGCATGTTGCTGTGTAGACCTTGTGATAACTTAGGACCACAATGCCCCATCTCCATTCATGCAAAGAAAGATTTCTGGAGGAAGAGGAGAGAAGGAGACTGTAAATACCCAGGTAAAGATGCTGCATGCTAGACCTTGGAGCAAGGGGTTGCAACCCATCTCTGGGTCTGTTGATGTGCTCCTGGCACTGAAACTGGCTATCACATTGTTATCACAGTGAGACCAGGAGTCACAACAACTGGATGTCACTTCACTGGAGCTGGGGAGCTCATAGGTGTCCTTCTCCCAGTCACTCAAAGGCTGGGATTCATCCCTTCTGTTTTGGGAGTCTTCACATAGGTGTCTCCATCTGAGTAGGTTGTTTAGGCTCCTGTTACAACCAGAAGTTTAGATCTGTGCCATCCACAAAGCCGAGAGAGCAAATTGTCCACTTAGATGTAGTTTTCTGCTTTAGGAAGAGTGGAAAAGTTCCCTCAACTCCACTAACTGTATCAGCTCATTCTCCATCAATGGGAAAGGGGGCCTGAGATGGAGGCGTCTCCACTGCAGACACACCTTTTAGCCAGATGAATCCTATCAAAATGCCTTTTATCCAGAGCTCCATGACATGGGTATGCAAAACACACCTACTGTAGGATTTGACCCATCTGATCGCACAAGAGTCTCCCAGATTGGAAAGCAGGAAGACTGGAAAAAGTTTGGTGTGTTTTCCTCAAAATTCTGTATATGCAGATTCAGAAATAGTTCAGCTGGAAATAGCTCTTCCAGAGGAAGGTTTGAGAGAGCCTACAAGGAACCGAGACGGTGTAATGCATCCCATGGAGCTTCATCTTCGCTCCTGCCAGGGAAATGGTTTACTGCAGCAGGATTTGTCTGTGTGTTCAAATTTGTGGCCCTTAAATTATTCTAGTGGAGGTCCAGACCTCTACCGTACTAAATGTAAACTGCTAGTTAAGAGACTCGCTTCGCTTAGTTACTCTTCAAAAATAGCTCAGAACTAACCTTTGGCTATAGTTAGTTAAACTAGTTAACTACATCTACTGTAGTTAATTAGCCACTATTAAATAGCAGAACTTCACTGGCTGCTGGAATTCTGATGCCCACATTGGTGAGGGTGAAAGGTTTTGGCCTCACTGCTAGAAATTAGTTCTGCACCCACATAATTTCCTTAGCTTTTGTGGCCTGAGGGCCCCAGGTGGAAAGCAGTGTCTTAAGGTGTGAAACATGAGCAGTTACTCTGCTGCAGTAACTATTTGAAACCCAAATATGCTTGCTGTGTGTCCCATGCTCTACGCTCTGGAAGGACCCTGCTGCCTTTCCCTCTGTGTCTTTTGGTCACTGTTTCGAAGGTCTGAAGAGACTGTTGCAACCATAACACTGGGTGTTACATCCCCTAGCCCTGCCTTAAACCTTGGGATTTCCCAGCAAGATAACTGGGCTGTATCTTGCAGAGATACTTTATTCAGGTGATCTGAGCATCCAAGACATCTCTTGGTGACCCACACGAGCCAGATCTCATCTACTTGTCTCCTTATTTTTCTCATTCTGCAGGACACCTCATGCCATCCTGGACATGGGTCATTCATTGCTCCAGCACAATTGTCCCCAACCCTCTGCCTCCAAAACATCAGTTCCCAGCTGTGAAGGTGGAGGTTGATCTTCCTACAGGTATTTGACACTCAGAGCTCAACAGTGCACAAAAACATCACCTTTGCTGATCCAGAGCTGCAATTAGTTGATGCTTTTCTGCAGTTGTGGCCTAATTTCAGCATGATGAGTTCAAAAGTGTTTGCCCGATGAGCAACTCTGACCCCCTAATCTCCAGGTGCAGCTGATCCCAGATGCAGCCATTGAAGAAAAGCCTCCTAACAGCAAGGTGAGCCTGATGATCTGGCCCTGGCCTGGGTTTGCATGTTGGGTTGGATTCAGCTGCCTTAAAGTTTGTTGGCACTGAGTTTAAAGCACCATCTGCAGAAGACAGCGCTGGATCCCTTGGGCAGAAGGGATGGTAATGTGAGGGTGTCCTGAACACAGATGACACCTTGCCCAAGAGTCCTAGTCTATTCTCCTCATCCACTGCTTGGACAATCAGATGAAGGTGCACATCTGCATTTGCACCTCCATCCCAAAAGGTGGGTCCTGTTTGTGTGTCATCACCCACAGTTCCCCTCCACATCCCGCTGGTCCACAGTCCCCAGTGAGGTGGCATCCTTCACATTATCAATTTCAAAGACGTCTCTATTAACAGGACAATGGAAGAATAAGCACTTTCCTTTATTCATTTACCCGCTGTCTGATAATATCATATTGATGATAATTTTCCTTTAATGGACCATTTGCAGTAATTATGATGCAGCGGGTGAGTAATTGTATCTGACGCCCGATGCCTCCTACGTAACTCTGCAAACTTAATTCACTTGATTGTCTGAGAGGGAGGGAGGGAGAGAAGGAGTGAGACAGTGAGGACTGTGTCATAGGCGTCTCTCCCCTCCCAAATGGTCAGTAGAGCAAATTATTGCTTCTTGTGCCTCTGCAGCCTACAGAACTCTGAAAAATGTGCTTCAGTGCCTCTTGTTCTGAAAGCGATATGTCCCTTTCCCCTTTCTTCCCTTTTCTACCAGTTCCCAAATTTGCCTTCTCTGTCATATTGTCTCCCTTGCAAACTCTCTTTCCCCATTTTCACCTTCTAGCATGAGTTTCTACCTTTCCTGGTGGGTGCTTTTTCCCATTGCCCACCATCAGGCTCTCCATTTGGACGAAGCAGATGGTGAAGGTTGCCTCTCCCGCAGGCACCACTTTGCACTCTCTTTGCACTAGGTATCTTATTTCTAGAGGGACCGTGGTCTGTGCCCTTCATGGGAGCTGCCCTGCAGGAACCCCAGGCAGGGGGTTTGCTGCATTTTAATGGTGTGTGTGATAGCAACACCTTGAAAAGAGGCTCTTCCATACTCTGAGCCCTGCAAAGCCAAAGGAGAAACAGATTCCCTGCCCCAGCTGCTCATCTTCCTGACTACAGCAGCGTGGGGTGGCCTCCATCAGTTGTTGCTATGCTGGATTCACTCCAGACAGTCCTGTCTTGGTGTCTTCCATTAAAAAGTGCCAATTAGCCTTGCCAGACCTGGGCTAGGCCCATGCACAGACTCTCTGCACCGTTCCCTCCTCCTCTATGGCTTGCTGGCGTGGAAGCACTCTGCGGGGAGTAAAAAGCAGACCTCCAAAGTGGCTTGCAACCTCTCTGACTGACAGCAAGGACCATCGCTCAACGCCAGCTTTCTGGGCATGGTATCTCTGATTGCTTCAGGGACTTGTGGGGCCTGGGCAACCCAGCAAAGGTGGTGTGGTGCTGTGAGAGGGGCTGAGCTCTGTTCCAGGCTGCACTTTGTAAGCTGAATCAGCCCTGGGAGTAGGAGGCAGTGGCACCTCTGCGATGGTTTCTGTGGTAGCCAGGGTGGTTTCTGTAGTAGCACGCAGCTATGCTCAGCCGTTAACACCTTTGCATGCAGAGTGTGGAGATGTCCCAGACAGCAAGCTGCTGGGAGAGGCAAACGGCCATGGATCAGCTACCACAGGCTGCAGTCTGTGTTCATGAGGGTGGTGGGATTGTGGACCAGACCCTTGTGTTACCTCACTGCTGTATTGCCCTACCCTGCCCATAGCTGGTCTAGATGCAGCGCTGCTTCAAGTGGTGCTCCGGGAATCCACCCACAATTGCCTTCCTGACTTTCCTGCTGCTTGCATAGGCTAACATCTGGAGCTGGTGAGGTGGAGTGACTTTTGCAGATGAGCAGTGGTTGGAGAGATGGTATGGGGCCTCCAGGTGAAATGCTGTCATTAAAAAAATATCAAACAAATGAAATCCATTCCCTTTCAATTTCCCAGGCTGCCCAAGTCACTCCAGTTTCCAGGCAGTCAATAGCACTTCTGTTGAACACCTTAGGTAGGGCAGGAGGATGGGCTTCCATGGGACAGCTGCTCACAGCCCTGTTGGTGCTGGGTAGATGTGGCTGGGGAGAAATCTTTGACTCCTTCTCCTGTCCACACCTTTCCATGCAAACCATCCAGCAGATAGAATAGAATGAATAAAATAGAATAGAATAGAATAGTTTGGGTTGGAAGGGACCTTTAAAGGTCATCTAGTCCAACCCCTCTGCAGGGAGAAGGGACATCTTCAACTAGATGAGGTTGCTTAGAGCCCTGTCCAACCTGACCTTGAATGTTCCCAAGGATGGGGCATCTACCTCCTCTCTGGGCAATCTGTGACTGGGTTTCACCACCCTCAGTGTAAACAATTTCTTCCTTAGATGTAGTCTGCATCTCCCCTCTTTTAGTTTAAAACCATTCCCCCTTGTCCTGTCGCAACAGGCCCTGCTAAAAAGTTTGCTGCCATCTTTCTTAGAAGCCCCTTTTAAGTACTGAAAGGCCGCAATAAGGTCTCCCCGAAGCCTTCCCTTCTCCAGGCTGAACAACCCCAACTCTCTCAGCCTTTCTTCATAGGATAGAGTTGGGGTGCACTTGACAATGACACAGCCCAGTCTTGGTCAGATGATGGTCCTTCCCTCTCGGTCCTTCTCTGCAGGCAAAAGGGACCTCAGGGAATGAGCCTCTGAAAGGTTCCATGTTCAGAGCATCTCTGTGAAAAAACATGATCCCCTGGTCCAGTCCAGTCCTAAAGTCCATGGGGAAGCTTTGTCTGTGGCTGAACTCGGTGCCAGAACCAGGAGCTGTGCTCGAGGGAAAAATAAGCCATAGCATGATTATCTGGGAGTAGGGTACAGCCAGGAATATATCCTTGCTCTGGAGAAGGGAACTTGGAAACAGTCCATCCCAGATTTGAAGCTGTTGGCCCAAGTCTCTTTGGAAGTCATGCCAGAGCCAACACCATGTGAGTACAAGGGATTGGCGAGGGGTTGAAGTTGATCAGCTGAAGTTGGGGGTGGGCTGAATTTGGGGGGGGATGAACATGGATGCTGGTGCACGGTACTTTTTGTAACGATGCAGCCAGCCTGCCCAAATCTGTAGGTTCATGCAGTGGGAGAGCAGGGAGAGCAGCAGAAACCCAGAAAGGAAATTTGGACAGGCAGAGAATCTGGGCATGTTCTTAAAGCAGGGCAGATATAAAAACATCAGGTTCATCAGTATTCTTGAAATTGGATTGGAATGGAAATGAATATTTCTTTATGTACTTCAGCAGATTGACTATTTGGAAAAAATTGACTTTGGCCAATTGAGATGTTTGGTTGTGAGCAGGCTGCAATATTTTGTTTCAATTAGGAACGCTCCAAGTTGGCTGCAAGTGTTGCCTTTTTTTCAAGATGAATTTGAATAGTTGTTCCCAGCTGCAAAATGAAAATGTCTCTTTTAATGCATTTCGTTCTATTTTTAATTTCTTGGAATTAGGAAGGGAACTTAAGCACCAAAAATTCAATGAAATTGAAATGTATCTGAGAAATACTTCAATATTGTTGAAATTCGATTTTTCAGCTATAACAGATTTTCAGTAGAAAACTTCTCCCCAAGCTCTGCTCTCTGGGAGATTAGTGAGTGATAAACTCTACAGCTACGTGTAGACCAACTGATGTCTTTGTACCATTGGCAGCAGGGATCTGGGGAGAAGAGCAACCCTTCTCCTATCTCCTGATTTGTGTCTCATCCTCACTGAGGGATTGCCTCTGAGTTCAGTATTTTCTCCTGGGCCTCATTTCTGCAAATTAGCTGTTAAGAGAAATGAAGGTCTTAGATTTTCTCATGTGCGTGGCTTTGTCTATTTACCCATCCATCTCCCTCCATTTCATGGAGCTAAAGCAACTCTCTGTTTGGTCCAGCTTTCCTTACCCATTGTTCATGGGAAAATGAAATGTGGTGCTCTTGGGCCCATGTAGTTGAGCTTTGCCTCTGTTTCCTGGGGATGGAGTGCTGTAACAAGGGGTTCTGGGACTTGTTGTGAGGTCTCCATGGTTCAGTCAGCTCCTGGAGGTACTGAGCACAGATTAGCCTGAGCAAATGTCCTCTCCATCCGGAACAAATATTTGCAATGCTGCTTCTGCCACTCCTGGGTGGCTTGAGGTGGCCAGCCTTAACTCTTCATGGCAAACTGTGATAAGCAAAGCCATCATCTACTCTGCTCTGGTGAGACTCCACCTGAGCACTGCATCCAGCTCTGGAGCCCTCAGCACAAGAAAGACATGGACCTGTT
>NW_009199690.1:0-35634 GCF_000690835.1 Fulmarus glacialis | reverse complement strand
CGGGGAGACCTTATTGCAGCCTTTCAGTACTTAAAGGGGGTTTATAAGAAAGATGGGGACAGACTTTTTAGTAGGGCCTGTAGTGATAGGACAAAGGGGAATGGTTTTAAACTAAAAGAGGGGAGATTCAGACTAGATATACATGGAATTTTTTGCAATGAGGCTGGTGAAACACTGGCACAGGTTGCCCAGAGAGGTGGTAGATGCCCCGTCCCTGGGAACATTCAAGGTCAGGTTGGATGGGGCTCTGAGCAACCTGATCTCATTGAAGATGTCCCTGCCCATGGCAGCGGGGTAGGACTAGATGACTTTTAAAGGTCCCTTCCAGCCCAAGCTATTCTATGATTCTATGACCATGCAAATCCTGGTTAGGACACTACATGGCAGGCGTGCTGGAGACTGCGTGTGTCAAACACGCGGCTTAGTAGCCCAGGTGAGGGCTGCACTTCCATCTCAACTGCCTGCTTTCCTCATGCCTGAGACCACACTCTAGCAAGTCATATTCCATGAGATGGAGTTAGAGAGCAGCTTAGGAAAGCCACATCTAGGGAAGGGCATGGAGTTTCTCTTTGGCAGAGCACAAGCCAGATCCTCATGCACCTGGATGCGATACTACACCAGGGTGTGGACGTACCTCTTGATGCAGTTCTATCTGGATACTGTGCTAAATGCCTGCCTGCGTGGGATGCTGCTGTGGGAAGCACAGTCTGGGTGTAGGAGGTGCCAGCCCTGGGGCCAGCCTGTCCCAAACCCTAGGGGTCAGCACCGGTTGGAGACCACGAGCCAGATGAACGTAAAGGCAGTGCAGCCCACGTATGCAGAGCATATGCAGACACACCTCACGGGAGAGGCAGCAGCTGATGTTTGCGTTAGAAACAGAGGTCTGGCTTCCCTGCCCCTGCACAGAATACGGCCAGTACTTTCCAAATCACAGTCCTTGCTCTATGGGAACCAGCAATGTTTTATGAGAATTAACAGGAAATCTGTTCATTAGCCCAGGAATGTAATAGTAATTTAGACAGGTGTTGTGTGCCAATTTTTTTTTTCTTTGCCCTCGGTGATCTTGATAGCAGAATAAGGTAGATCTGGACCCTGTGTATTGCTGAAACTCCATTCAGAACTGGGCATGCATTGTATCTGAATAGATTTTCTTTAGGATTAATGGTTATTCCTTCCCTTCTCCATTACTCTTTATAACTGAAAGATTCTCCTTCAGTGAAGGCTGAAGGATACAGCCATTTACTAGGAAGAAGACCTCCCTCTCTCTAAAGTGTTGGTCCCCTTGTTGTTCCTGATAGGACTGAAGCAGGCGCTGTCATTAGTTTGGAGTAATTTTGAGAAAATTATGGGTGCCCTTTATTTTTCTAAATGGGACCAAGCCATTCACAACATAAAGGATCACCACCTTCTCTCACGGGACTATGGCACCAGTCCTAAAACACAGTTAAAGTTGGCAGTGCATATCAGTAATTATGGCAAAATAAATTACAGGGGTGTTACAATTATCCCGGAGCCAAGGGCAATAAACCTAGACATGCAGAGTTAATGTTAAACTTAAAAGAAATCCAATATGTTAAGGTGTAGAGTTTCCCAGTACCCGAAGAGCCTTAACTCTGCTCTTGGCCAGCCCCTCTAGACTTGCAATCACATTTCAAGTCATTGAAAATTGGTATAGAATCTATATTTGCTTTTTGAGGATGAATAGGAATATTTTCTCCCTATGCTCTTTCATGTAGGAAAGCCTTTTAAAAATAACTAACTTTATTTTCCTCTCTGATTCCTAGGCTCCTGATAAGGGAGATGTATGTTTCTACAGGACAGGAAAATGTTTATGTCAAATAATGGCAAAAAAGTCTACCAAGAAGCTTAAAACCATAATACCCCCTCCTTCATCAAATCAAATATAATCAAATATTTTAAACTTTCACACAATTTGGAGGAAGAACTAGCTGGATGGAAACTGTGCAGCAGGTACAGTCTTTTGGGAAACTCTCCTCAGGTATGGCTGATTCATTGACCTGTGGAAAGCTTCCACCTTGCATGTGCCAGGCCGAGAGATCTGGATGATGAACATCTCCTGGTGAACCTGGGAAGGAAAGGGGAATAAGAGGGAAAAGACTAAGAGTGGCTCGTGACAGCTTGGGGCTGTGGTGAGATACTCAGGTGTGGCCTGGGATGGACTATGTCCCTAATGGTGACTAAAACAGAGCTCACCCCCTTCCTTGGTCCTGAGGGCAACCCATGTCTGTGTGGCTGAACTTCTTGTCTCCTGGAGCAGGATGGTCCCAGCCAAACTACCATGAAAGTGGCATTTTGGTGTGTCTTCTTCAGCTGGGAAGGCACATCTGTGTGAAAATTTCAATTTACAGAGCTTTGAGGGAGATGCAGGAGGTCCACAAATGTTGGCTGCTTCCACCTTTTTGGCCTTCACAACCAGGAGATACTGGAAGAACAAACCTGTGATGGAAATGCCTAGAGCTGGATCAGATTTCCCGGTGAATCTCTTCTTTCCCCTTCCACTCACTGAGGAACCATCTTTCTCTTGTTTTTTTTTTTTCCATGGGGGTTATCCCTTGACTTGTTGATTATGTGCATATCACCCAGTTTAGGTGTGTTCTAGCTCTCCCTATTTTGCCCATTTCACTGATTTCTTTCCACAGAAGAGTCTTGAATCAGGAAAACGACTCTGGGCTAATACGGAGGTAGCAAATACGTCCTCTGAATTCAAAGAAAAGGGCCTTATTCCCTTCATTTCTTGATTCTGAGGAAGAAAAAGAACAAGAAGACACTCCCCGTCTTTGATGCTGCAATGTATACGCTCCAAGGGGCCACCTTGGTGGTTCTCTCACCCCTTGTCCACATCTACAGGGGTTCTCAAAGCTCTTCACCTCAATAAAAGTACTTTTAATGTCTTGGTGCCAGCCAGGAGGCAGTTCAAGGACTCCCAGCAGGACTATCTTGCTGGCAGTGAAGCACACAGCCTTTGGGGATGCTGGCAGCTCCCACATTCTGCACGAAGTCTTGATGGCAACATCAACCTGTCTGCTGGGCTTATCCTTGGCAGGTCAACTGAGAAGAGTAACTACAGATGACTGACGTGATCTGGAGGCTGCCGTAGACCCTTCCTGGGGACAACATCAGTGCTGACTGAGAAGGGCAAGGTTGTGCTTGCAAGTCAGGCTTGTAGATCAGGAACTACCTTTCAGGACCCACAAAGCCCATCATCTGCATTGGTATTAAACCTGCAATGAAGGGTTCATCCCTACTTCTGACTGAATTGCCTGAGATCACTCTTGAAACAACAAGCAGTATCAAAAAAAGGCAGAATAAGTAGTTTTGCTACTAAGCTGAGCTGGGGAGAAAAGGGGAAGATTTAGCAGCATTACTGGAAGGACTCTGAACCCCCCAAGAATTTGTGCTCATGTTGACCTGAATTCCTCAGTTCAGGCTGCCCGTCAATCCCATCTACCCTTGCAAGAAAAGACTTGCACATCACCTTCCATCTTCTTGCGTGGGATGCTCTCAAGACCGATGGGATGGGCTGAGAGCCGGGCCCCATCCCCTTGCTGGTCCATGCGCTCCTGTGCGTACTGTGATGATCATCAGCTAGCAGATGACCAGAGTGGATGGGCAGCAGAGATCAGCCTGGCTTGCTCCAGCACAGCTGTGTAGATGCACCCTGGTTGGGATAGGTCAACCCTATGGCAAGGCAACATATGCGACCCCATACTGGGATGCTGGCAGATCAACGCCATGTATTCAGAAAGAGTGACATATTTTTGGGGAGAAATGGCAGTTGCCTTCCCAAGGGACATTTGTATATGGGCAAGCCTTGTTCCACTGCTCTCTGGGAGCAGTAAAGTCTCTGGGTTTCTCCTTTATCTTTGGCAAAGAGCTGGGTCATGACCAAGAGAAAGAAGAAGCCAAATCAACCCACTGTCCTGCATCTTATTTGAGACCCCCTTGTAGCTTGGCTGCCTCTCCCTTTCCACTCTGCCGATATCTTTCCATTTATTCAGTGGCTCTTAATGAGAATGAAGCGACTAATTTGGTCATCCTCGATGTCTTTATAACCCAAGCCCACAGCTACGACAAGCCAATAGCACTGAGCTAGTTCTACTGATTATTTTAATCTCATCATATGTCTTTTCTGGTCAATAAACTCCCTCTCAAATCAAATTGTTACTGAACATAACCTGACGCTAATGTCCATTGGACTCTGGGCTATAGCGAATAATGTAGTTTGTCATAATTAAGTGTACTGCCTAATTAATTGAGTGGTCAGGATGCTAATTAGCCAGGTTTATTGAGACTGGAGGAGTATGAAGGGCAATACTGCAGCTCATCAAAAGCACTGGGACTAGAAATAAAGTACATCTCCCTTCCCTCTTCCCTGACAGGCAGACAAATCTGTGCTTATGTAGATTTATGGACTCTGAGCAACCCAGAGGTGGAGATGAACAGGGTCGTGTTGGTCTTGCTGACTTCATTTTGGTGTGGCTAGGGTTTCTTAACCTTTGCGCCCATTTTCCACCCTTTCTTCTCCCATTCTTCCGGCTCATCCGTCACTGCAGCCTAACTCGTCTGTCTCCTCAGTCCTCATCTGACGCTGCCTGCTGCATCCCCTGCTCAGACGAGGGACAGCAGGGCTGCGATATTTCCCTCCAGGTCTGACAATAAATATTTGGGACACGTGATGGGTCATACATATGCAATAAGTTTCCTGAAGGCAGCAGTTCATTACTTTTCCTGCCCAACCTGTTTTTCAGTCCTCTAGTGACGGGTTGTCTAATTCCTCAAATCCTCTTTCCTAGAAGCCATTTGACTGACCTGAAGCCTCCTTCTGTGGTTCAAACCTAAGGACTTCTTGGTCTCTCCCCATGACCCATGGAGAAAAGATTTTTCCCCTTCTGTTTTTAGGAGCCTTTCACAAGAAGTCAAGGAAAGAATAGAGATTGTGCAGCTGAAGGAGGGTCTTCAGCTGAGATCTGGACCCTAATCCTGGCTCTGCCACTGGCGGTCTTAGGGAAGTTGAGTGTTGTATCTCAGTTCCTCAACCAACTAATGCCCAAAAGATCCTTCAGGACCTCTCAGGTTGGTTCACATGTGCAATATAGTGGCAGGATTGGGAAGAGAGGGGATGCACTTAGGAAATGAAGGAATGTTTAATACGGATTTGCAATTTCATTTTTGCCACAAGGAGGATCTGAGCATGCCCAGGGGGGTTCAAATGTTGGAGACAACCAAGCAGACCCAGTCCAAGCCCAGTAGCTGGGTAGGGAGAGACGAGTCTTTATTTCAACTTTGCTTCTTTTTGGAAGTCTTGGAGACCAGAGACTTACCAACGGAGCTGGTATCCACGGAGGGCAAAACGTGGGCTGGTTGAACTGGAGGTGGTAATTTAGAAATAATCCTGGAGTCCCATGTTGTTGAGGACGCAAGTGTGCCTCAGGATTACAGCCTCCCATGTGATGGAGGTGGACTCTGGCTTTCCCCCGGGAGAACTGCTTAGATATTTCCGCAAATTGCTGGGCTCAAGGGCATGAGGGACGTAGAGTAAAAAGGCCCTCATGCCTTATCCATTCTCTCAGCCCTTGTACGCTTACAAACACTGAACATGCACAATCTAAAAAATGTTTTATATCACATTTCTGCTCAAGGTGATGAGACTCTATGTTCACCAGAATTAAGTGTGTTGCCAAGAAAGATGCATCCATCCCACCGGCTATAAACAGCGCCTTGATTTTGTGGGCAGTGTCCACCAACTCTGCCCTCCAGTATTTATTTTAGTGCCTGAGTTTCATAAATGCTATAGCAGATTCCCCTCTCTCCTAAATCCACTGCAGGCAGCCAAAGCTTTTGGCCTTGCAACTGCCTATTGCTTTCAATGGTCTGTGGCCAGATAGCTTGTTTTCCTTCCGATTACTTTCGGTTTCAAACAAATAGCGTTGCTATGGGTAAAGCTCTGCCCACATTCCAATATCTCACCACATAATTGCACTGAATTTGACCACAAGCTAATAAGTAAAACTGCTCTGCCGTCAGGTGCTCCAATTCTGCTCTTGCTTACATCCATGAAATGACCCGATGATTAGTTGCATTTTGTAGCTTTGGTAAATGGGTCCTCCTGTGTCAGGGTCTCTAAACCCCTAAAGGACAAGGTGGCTTCTGCAGCAGAGTCTGCCTCCTCCATGGGGAGAGCAGGCAGGGACAAAAACCCTGCAAACAAACTTTCTGTGCCTGCGTGCATGCCTCAGTTTTAACTGTTTCTCTTTTGAGAATCTCCAGGTAGAGATGCCTGTGCAAGACTCAGCCTTTCAAGCTAACATTATCCCTACTTTGCAGAATATTCCTTGAGAAAAATAATAATCAAATTCCTAATAGTCAAAATTTTCACTTTTCAGTAGTACAGCAGAAATTTGGCTTGATGTCCCTGAAAAATGAGAGATCAGAGCAATCTGCAACTCCGGTGATCTGTAACCCACTCATTGAAGGGAGCTGGGATGATCTGTCTGGAGAAGGATTGCTCTGCACTTGCCCTGTTTCATATATTCTTTCCCCAAATATCCACAACGAGCACTTTTGGGGAGGAAACATAAGATCAGATTTGTGTTTTCTGCTTATATACTTACCCAACCTTGCTGTCTAATCAGAATCCGTAAAAAACATGTTCTTAACAATTCCATTGCAACAGAAAATTCTCTTCAATAATTAATGAATGAAGATTTGCAGGAGATCAAAAATACTTAGGTAAACCTTGATCTTTATCGGTACAAGTGGCAGACCAAAAACTGAGGAAGAATTAATTGTGTAAACTAGTAGTTAGGAGGTTTTCCTGCTAATGTACCTTCTTGTTAACGGGTTAGGCGAAGTGAGGATGTAAATATGTCTCAGACACATTCATAATATTTGCTGTTTGGGTCTAATGATGGCAAAATTTGACCAAATGAGGCTGAGACAGGTTTGTGGGGGAAAAGGGTTTGCCTGAAAAACATCTGAACATGCATCCTCTTCCTAGTTTTTCCTTGTGAAAACCCAGCGCTAAACAGCTAAAAGAAATAACAGCTTTTTATATTATTTGTGTTAAGTGAACAGAGCTTGTCAAACATGTTCAGATGGGAGATTTCAGTTGGGGAGGGCCAACTCAACAAAAATTGGGAGAAAACAACTTTTGCAAGGACACATCCCTGTATTTGTATGGAATTACAGTGGCATTTCAATCAAGTCAGAAAGGTTTGGTTTGATTTTGTGATTTCCAATACATTTCAATGTGCAGAAAAATCAAAGCACGGATGACTTGAGAAATATTTTTAGAATTGTTCCTTTCATAAAAATTCTTACGTATACATATGTATATATATGTATACACACACAAATAAAAATAAAAAACATTATAAATACTTATATATCTTTATCTATGCATGTCTTTTATATGTACAAATAAATATATATATATCTTGATTTGGGATGAAACAGGATAGGAAATTTGAAACTGTGACTCAGTCTAATACCAACAGTATCATTCAGTTGATATATTTTCAGTTATAGATTTAGCAAAAGAGCTTATTTCCCTTCAATTTCCTGATGTGGTACATTTTTGGATTTTCTTTTATTTGCTTTGCAATGGGGACTAACACTCATCTCCTGACAAATAGGTTATACCTGTATGCAGAAGGCTGTTAAAAGCGCAATTTTGTTACTGTCTGAAAACTAAAATATCCTCTTCCTGCAATCCTATAGCCTGTTTTAATTGTCAAAAATCAAATCCCAGCTTTATATGCATATGATTGTATATATGGTAATGCAAAATTTCTTTCCTCTCCTCCCTAAATTCGTGCCTTTTTTGAAATAAGATTGAATCTAGCAGGGGATTTCTGATGTCCTTCAGTTCCCATGCCAGCTGATGGGACTAGGTCCTGGTACCAAGGCTTTTGTCCATTTGGGGGGTAACTTTGCCATCAGATGGATGCTTTTTCTCCAGGACAGATGATCAACAGCTGATGGCAACACTTCTTCCCACCCTGGGCATCTTCTCTGGATGGCTTGGTTTAAAAATAAACCCCAGGGTGGCTGGGGTATCCCGGGGTGAAGGGAGGGTGGTATGAAGTCCTCAAGAGACGTATTGAGGAATGAATGCCCACCATCATGCTCCTCCCTGGTGAGATGGGGAGGACTACCTGCCTTGCTGGCAAATGCATTTTTTTGGGAACACAGCCGACGTTCCTCGCGTGCACCGACTGGTGGGGAGGAATGTCCTTGAGAAAATCCCCTCTGTCCCCGCCAGTACCTGGGCTGGGGTCCTGACCTGTCCCTCCCCGTGCAGGGGGACATTTCTGGAGCATCGTGCTTCTCCTCTGCTGCCGCTGCTGCCGCTGAGCACCCCCAGCCAAACACATTAAACGGCTGCGCGGGACCTGCCATCTCTCTCGAATCCATCTTCCCTCGAATCGCTGTATTACAACCAAACAGGATTTGTTCCACTACAATTTGTCAAGATTGGACAAGGCCTCAAAGTTGGCGGAGACATATATTAAAGGTTTCTCAGGGATTGGAGCGAGAGAGGCAATTACCTTTCCGGGGCTCAGAGACGAGGGAGCGTGGCTCCCATCCCTGTTGCATAGCGCAGGAGGGCTGACGGGGTTTCTCTTCCTCCCCTGCCAATAAATAAAAATAAGATAAAGACCCCCTCCTCCCTCCCCAAACCGCCACATACTGCGAGTGGAAACCTAAAACGACAGCGAGCTGACTCGGCAGGGAGGACAGCTGCATGTGTGCCGGCATCGCAGCCGCCTGCATCCAGCCACGGTGACGGTCCCCAACCGCCGCGGCACCAGGGGACAGACCCTGGGACCTGCCTTGACCTGAAGAACTTGTCCTCAAAAGGGGCCAGCATCTACCATCCTTCTTCTCCATCTGTGCCTGGTCCCTCCTGGGAGGGCTGGAGACCTTGCAGGGTGTTGGGGGATGAGATGGGGATGCACTGGGGATGGGTGCCCCACACATGTCACCCCAGCACAACGAGGATGTTCAGTTGCAACCACCAACCCCTTTAAGCCTTTAATTTCAGGGAAGAGGGCTGGCTTACGGGGAAGGAGATGTCTGCCTGCATGGACCCTGGCAAGGGAAGGGGTGGAAGCAGCAAACAGTCATGACTGGGGCATCAGATGGGGCACTTCTGGGAAGGTGGGAGGAATGAGATCATGGCTCTGGAGGGATGCCAGCCCACCCAGGATGGGGAGATGACATTTTGTGCCAGCCAAACCACTCTGCTCCGGTTGATGCAAAGAGTGCAACATCTTTGGGGGACCTGTCATGCTTAGAGCTCACCTCCCTCTCCATTATTTGCCCCCCAAAAGTAATTTCCAGGGCTCTCCCGCCCTGGGAGGAGTGGGGAGCGGGGGAAGATTACTCCAGGAAAGAGATTGTCTCTGAGGGAGTGTGTCTTTGAAAATATCTCCTCTGCACAATCAGGTGCGTGTTCCCGGGGCTGGCTCGTGTTAGCTTTCATTTTGGATAATCTGGAATAACTCCAGTGAAATCACCGGGGACTGCAGTGGAGTAGACCCAGCGTGAGTTGAAACAGAAATTAACCCTTGGCACATGCCCATGGATTTATCTGAAGGCCCTTTGTAGGCAAAAGATTTTATTACACTGGCTTAAGTGGGCTTTGGATGGAGCCTCTAGAAAATGCAGTGGAGGGTTGCTAGAAACCTACCTAGCTAATTAATCAAATAAATCACCCGCATTCGCATTCAGTCATCTGAAATGGAAGTGGCACAGTTTTAAGTACTGCTCTAGGATCCCTGGCTTTGTATCTTCTGGATTATTATTATTTAATTATATTGAAGCTGCATTTGGAAGCTGGTAGGCACCAGTTACCAGGTGAGAGCTCCCTGCTTTATTACGAGTCGTGGAAAGATTTGATCTTTCTGTTCTGACGATGAATTTTCACTGATGATATTAAGCTTATTTCAAATTAGTTAAAAAAAAAAAAAAAAGTGTTTTCTATTTTGAGCTGAAAGGGAAGCGAAGAAATAACTCCCTACTGAGAGTAATTCTTATCGTTTCAAGATATGATGACAGATGAAAAGGAACTTCAGAGCTGATATAAAATGAGATTCCTAGCTTTGCGGGGGAAAAAGGGCCAATATTTTGTGGGAATTTTCATGGCAAATATATTCATTTATTTTTGTTGACAAAACATTGATTTGAAATGCTTTGATTGCCCTGCTCACATCTGACAATAATTGTATATCTCGTGGTGTTAATTTCTTATGGATTGTCAAAGAGAATTGAAAGCCAAACACATCACAAGTACAACAGGGAGAAGGATGGTTTTAACTTTCCTTTTCATTTTGTTTATTAACACAGAATATTTCCCTACTTTGGTTTCTGGCTGGAGATTGCAGTTTCTTTCTTTCTTAAAGGCTCAGCCGTGCCGGCACCGCACTCCTGCTGACTTCCACACTGAACCTTTTCTAGCCTCATTTTAGCACCGTTGGGTGCTGGGGAGTGAGGATTACGGCACCAGTCACTGCAAGGATTTTGCTTTTTGGGACGTTGGAGTCTGTGCATTTCCCCTGGTGATGTACCCTGTCTGGCCTCCGTCCCTGAGCATCCTCTTCCTCGTGTGAGTGATTTACAGGGCGTGATGAAACCCCTGATGTTTACTAATAATGAAATTACAGGATCCCCTCTCCGGCAGGGCAGGAGGGGCTGCAAAGCTGACCACAATGCTTGTTTTTTTTCTTAGTAGTTTAACTTCCCAGAAGCTGCTGGGTGACCTGCTAATGGAGGAGGGCTTGTCCCACAAGTAGGGCATCAGCGTGGTGCTTAAGACATCGGGTTTGACACCTGGAGCCCTGGCTGGGAGCTGGGAAAGTCACTTAATCTCCATGTGACAATGGAAAATGGAGTTGGGGCTGTTTTCAGCAGCTCTGTCTGATTGGTGTTCTTTGTAGCAGAGTTTCTCTGGTGCTTGAACTTGTCTTTTACCTAGGCAATCAAGGGAGGGTAAGAATCTCTCCCTATTTACAACAACTGCAATTAACAGTCTTGCTTCATTACCTGCAAGAAAGGTGTGACTTGCATTGTGAGCAAAACCACATGGCTCATATAAAGTTCTAGGTCGTCTAAAGCCTCTCCATCACCCTCCACCACTAAAGTGAAGACATGATGTCAGATTAACTCTCCCTTCCCTGGCTCTAGGTCAGCCTGTAGAGGGGAATGGAGGGTGAGATATTTTAGGGTGGATTCACTGCTAATGGGGAAGCTCAACACCCCAAGGTGAAAATTGGGCTTAGAGCCCTGCCAGTGCCACGTCTAACCATGGGGCATGTCCCCTCCTTCTGCCCATCTCCAGGAGCAAGCAACAGCAGATGCAAGGAACCTGTGTAAGAACAGGGCATGTGCATTGAGGCTTCCCTGAAATACCTTCCTGGCCTGGATTTGGGATGGGGGCAGGAGTGAGAGACATCCTACTGTCCTTTGTTACAATGGCTTTGATATCCATCTGGGAAAGCTTGCTAGGCCATCTCTCCTGGAGTCTGGCTCCTTATGATAATAATTTGTGTGAACACTTGCCTTTTCGTGGTTGTCTCTTCACTATGCATCAGGGCTTCTCAAGACTTCCTTCAAGTGGAAGATTAACTATCTGAGCATGGGACTAATGTGGACATGACTACATCAGCAATTGAATGCACCCAAAAGGCGTATAATTAGGGAACTGCTGGCCTGACAGGGATGAATCTACTTGCAAACCACAGGAAGGACCAAGTGGAAGTTCACGGGGTTGACATGGTCCTTGGGACAGCCCTACATGCCCTTGTGCTGTAGCCTCGGAGGAGATGGGAGAAGCAAGTGTGTGCAACAGCCCCTCCGTTCCCAGGAGGCAAGTCCCCAAACCGGCAGCTAGGAAGGGGAAAGTTGGACAAGCCTCATGCCAGGTTGGGTCTCCTTTTCCACCTCTGCTCTCCTGCTTGCTCTTGGTGCATGGAGGGCTGCAGGACGAAGGCAGAGGTGGTGCACAGAGGGCCCACAGCCAGAAGGCGTTGGCATGACTGAGGCTGAGATATGCTCCTGGGGAAGATGCTGCTTAGACTCGCTGTCTGCCTGTCTTTTTTGCCTCCTCTTGTTCTTTATCGCTGCTGCTTTCACGCTTTCTCCCTCCCTCGAGCTTCTTGCAGCCCTTCTGGTTGCCTTTCCCTGCTGATGGCCAGCTCTGGTTGGATTAGGTCAGGGGGCTACAGAGACAACAAGAAGGACAGAGAACCATGCCAATTTGTCCCGCTCATCCATGTCTCCCTATCTGTCATCCCCAGTCCAGATTCGCTTCCCCTCCTTAAACAAGATCTCAGCTGACCGTAAGGCTTCTGTCACTCCGACTACCAAAATCAAACCCCTTCCCTCATCAAATCCCTAATCAGCCGGAACGGCACTGTAAGCCGTGCTAAATTGACTCCTCTTCGCTCCTTCTGCTGACCACTGCCCTTCAACGAGCCGGCCCCGTCTCTGACTCCGAGGGCAACATTGCGTCTAATTATATTTCCCCTGCCTTTCCAAATCCTCTCAGGCACCCGGACGAGTGCAGGTATTGAGGAGGGTGGGTGGATTAGCGGAGAACTCAGTCATGTATTGCAGCGGGAAACATCTTGCAGCTGTGCAGCTGTGCATGTGGGAGGGATGTCGGTGGGGCAGGCATGGGAGGGCTCCTGCTCGTAGGGACCAGGCAGCAGGCAAGGGTCCTGGTGGAGGAGGTGGTGGCATGGTGAGACATTGCGGGTGAACGTGGCAAAACTGTGCAGCCACATTCACCCCTTCCCAGGAGAAAGTGGTTCCCTTCTGGCAGCCCAAGAGGGAGGAGAAAGGGATGGAGGGAGGACGGGGAAAGTTTTGCACTCTGGTGGCACTCACACGTCCTCCGGGATTGTCCCTTAGCTTGTTTTCCAGGAGAAAAGAAATATCCCTGTGTCTACAACCAGGCACTGAAAACATCCTTGCAAATGGCTTTACGATAATTGCCCTAGGAGTCTGAAAACATATTCGGAAGGAGGGACTGAGGTTTCTTAACTGTGATACAAAAAAAGGAACAACCATGAGCAGTGGTTTAAAAATGCTGTAGAGATCTGCCCTCCCTGCAGAACAAGCTTGGTGAAGGGTCCTCTGCTGCTTGGCCAGGCTGGCCAAGAGAGGCCAGAGCTTCTGGGACCATGGGAAGACATGGGAGGATGGGAAGTCATCCAAATCTGGAGCTGGGATGATATTCAAATTTGCACCGATGCCCTCAGCCGTGTTAGCAGTGCAGGGACTAAAGCATCCTCAAACCAGGGTGAGAAGGTCAGTGGGGGTGGTAGTAGTGTGAGGGGGTAACATCTGAGCTAAGCCACCAGTGAAAACCTACCCCCATGGTATAGGGAGTCAGGATGAAGGGAAGGATGTGATTTATTCCATTTTCCTCACTCCATAGGATTTTCCCTGATATGCCATGTTCCTGCCAGGAATATCTCAGTGTCAAATCTTAAGGCTGCATTTTCTTCTGGGAGATGTGAATGGATTACCGAGTGAGGGAATTCAATTAATTTGATTATGCGTAAATAAACTTGGGCTTTGGAAATGGAATTAGTGCGGGATGTTTTAATCAAAGGAGAAGATGAATAGGCAGTCGGATAATGCCCAGGCACTGGTCACAATAACCACAATTTATAGCCTGTGTTGCCACATAGTCAATTTGGGTTTAATTTCATTCCATTCCTCGAGCTCTCTTTTATGGCAGCTCTCTCTGATGGAAGTTGGGTGATGAGAGACGCCTGGTTTTTTGGTGTTTAGAAGTCGAAGGTTATGCTTGCCTGGGATGTTCAAGATCACGGTTCTTTTTCTGCTGCCTTTGGGGTGATCTTTCATAGTGCCCAGAGGTAAACTTCTCCCCCGGCTCCTGCAGCATCTCCTGGGACCTGCTCCTTCAGGTGATTTAAGATCTGGGGAGCACGAAGCATGGGCTAGCAGAGCTCACGGCAATGGAGAGATGGAGTGGCCTTCATTCCCCCTGTTCAGCCCCTCTAGAGAAGGAATGGAGGTAAATAGATATGCCATCATAACCATGAATATGAACTGAACGGGGATGGTGCATCCAGTTCTCCTGGGGGTTTTGGTTCCTGCCTGGTGGTTATGCACCTCCCAAGTGTATTTCGACTGGTCCTCCCAATTCCAGCAGTGACATGTGCTGTGGACAGGCAGACACCATAGCCCAAGGTAGGTGATTCTGGGTCCCATCCTTGTGCTCAGCCCAGCTAACCTCTCCTGAATCCCAGGATCAAATAATAATTCAGGTCAAAAGAGAGCAAGAGGTTTTCTACTCCAACCTCTTGCTCCAATGAGCTTCAGCACAACCTCTCTGGGCAACCTGTACCAACTTGTGACCACCGTCCTCATGAAATCAATTCTCCTTGTATCAAGCTGGACTCTCTTTCATTTCAATTTATGTTTTCTCTCTTGAGGACGGTGACACTGTGCCCATCAGGGGAGCAAGGCAGTGGGGCCAGAGCCTGCCCCAATTTCTGCTGTGGGAATCAGCCTTGGCTGGTGATGGATGTCAGCCCTGGCTCTGGCATCTTTCCTTGGGCAACACCAGAAGCTGTGGCCTCTCTCTTTTCCAATCAGGGGCACACATCTCCAGGTAGTTGCAGAGACCAAACCCTGAGAAGGGAATGTGGTTGTGCTTGTGCTTGTCCAGTGCTTGTGCTTCTGGTGGGAAGCTGCTGGTCCCACCAACATAGGCCTGGAGATGACCACTTTGCCTGGGATGCCCCGTGCATGTGAGCTGTGTGCTGGAGTTACGTGTCCATGGGCTCTGGATTTTGGTGTGCGGGTCAGGCTGGGACGGGACTCGCTGCTGGGCGAGGGGATGAGGGATGGGGATGATCTGCAAGCAAAGAATATAAAGCCAGTGCCTGCCAGGGGATGCCAGCTCTTGACTCCTCTCCCACTGCCTAACCACTGTCATACACACATTTTGCCCTCCCAGACGTTGTGTGTCACCTCACACATTTTCTGAGCTTGCATTGATGCTGTCCCCCTGCGCACAGTCCTCCTGCAGGCACAACCGACCCCACTCTGTTCCCCCAAGCCCACACGGGCAGCTCCATGCCCCTGAGCCAGCAAGCAAGTCTAACTAACAAGTCCAGCTTTGGGTGCAGAGGGTGCCCTGCCTGCTGCGAGTGATCTGGCGGGTCTGGGTGTATTGGGCAGCTTGTGGGAAAGAGCATGATGGGGAGCTGCTTCAGCGTCTCAAAACAGTCTTTATGCACTGTATAACAATATCCTCCCTCCCTAGGTCTCAGGGACACCTGCATGCACACACACACTGACCCACAAAGTTAAATTTGGTCCTATGTCTTCTCCAGGAGCTTGGCATAACAGAGCAACTCACAGATTCAAAGGAGGGAGATGTCTTCTCTTCTCTTCCTTTCCCTTCTGACCTCTCCTGCCCTGGTGCCCAGCTCCCTGCGGAGGAAGGGAGTCAGGCCCGTGCATTAATGAGCTGTTCCATTCCTGACTCCAGATTTGCAAAACTAATAATAATAAAAAAAGACCACTTCCTTTCATTCTGTGGAACAAAAATAGCAAGTTCCAACCCATAAAATTTTATGAACAACAATAAAACGAAAATGTTGTCCCCTCTATTGAGTTGTTTAAGAGGCTGCTATGGGATTTGCTCGCCTTGTCACTTGTGCACTCCACAACAGGGACATAAATTTTATGAAACAAGTGTAAGACTCAAGCTCACACACACATGCATGTACACCCACGTAGGAGGGAAAGGGAGAAGGAGCAGGATAATCCATGGTGGGTTAAACAACTCTGGTTAGTGCGTACATTTATTTTACGTTGAATAAAGGATCGTTGTCAAAGCACAACACAACACTGTACCAGTTTGGTTGCTCCCCATCCTTCGCCTATGGATCACTTACTCATGATGCTTATCCTGCAGGCATTACGTCCTTGCTCACCTTGATTCAGATCAAAGACCTCAGCAAGGGTCTCTGGGAGCAGGAGGGGATGCTCTAAGCACCAGGCTGATCAGGTGTCATCTTTGTCTTCACTAACCACAATTTTCTGATGAAAAATCATTTCATTAAAGAAAAAAGCCAAATACCTTTCTTGATCAGCCGTGCTCGTAACTGTCGGAGCTGAAATTTCCAACACTGCTTTTAGCCCAATAGAAATGTTCCAGAGTCAGTTCAAAGAAAAACGATATTTTCAATACAATGACAACAAAACCAAATGTATTTCCATCTACTTCCCAAATTCACATTAAAAATTGTGCATTTTTTCTCTGAGAAGCTGCAGAGTAATACTGGATATTGGAAGCTGTTGTTCTGGGACATCAAAACATGGCATGGGATGAGCCTTACAGGGGAAGACTTAAATCAATAAGCTTTGAGCCTGGGAAAATAGGACGTTCATTGGAGATGTGTACAGCCAGCACACGGGGTTTTTTCCCTTGCAATGTTTTGCAAGTGAGGAACGATTCTTTCATCTGGATTATTCCCTCATTAAAACTAAGGGCTGTCAGATTTGCTGCCAGGATCAGGGCTAAGCTTCCTAAAGTGCTCGCATGGGTAGCTGTTCATTTGTGAGGGCTTTAAGGAGGGCTGCGCTGAGATTTGTGACATTAGGGGAAAAAACCCCATTTTTCACGCAGACCATTTAGGAAGTCCTATCTCCCAATCTGCCTGAGGTAGAGTGAACCAGAGCTCCTTTGCCTGAGCACCCTCCTATCTACACGCTGGAAAAGCTTGAGGAGAAAACGCAGCCACTTTATCTCCACTCCTGCCCCTCGAATTTTATAAAGAATAGCAAAACCACCCTGGAGATTTTGCTTTTAAAAAGGACATTCATGTGAACACACTTGAAAATTTCTGAACTCCCTGAATCTCATTATTTCTGAAACTCATAGCTCTTGCCATTAATTTTTTCTTCAAATATCTGCTTTGTTTTGCAGCTGCTGTCTCTCAGGATCTCAAGTCCTCCTGTACAACATGGCAGAGGGGAATTACCAAAGACCCCTCAGGGCAGTGTGAACTCCCTGAGTCCCCCCTCACCTGCTTCTTCACCCGCCAAAAATGGTGAACCTGGAAGTACTTTTTGTGCTGCTCTTTCTGCTTAGCTGCTGGGACGCTGTGACCGCCAGAGAAAGGGGCAGGATGAGGCCACTTGACAGGTTATGTGAAGAAAGACGTTGGCAGAGCATCACTGATGGATTCGTGGTGGAAGCCTAGGGTGCTGCTTCCACATCCCACCTCTCATGCCTGCCTAGAGCCTGGACACTAACTCCCAGAGATTATTACTAAATCCAAAATCCCGCAAGAACAGAGAGTAGGACCCAGGAGTCCTGAGCCACTCAATCCTGCTTCAAATGACCATTTTCTTTATTTGCTGTTTTTCCCTGGATCTGCAAAGGGAACCCCCAGATTTTGCCCCCCTCTGGGACCAGCTACTAAATGGCATGGTGGGGAGAGGACCCAGGAGTCTTGCCCCCCTGCCCCATCACTGCTCACAGCCCCCGCGCCTGCAGTCCTTCCATTCCCCCTCTGCTAAACTCTTTTCCAACTAATCTGAGCAGTTGGCAGATTTTGTGTGTTTAATGGGCTGTGGACGGCACGGGTAGTTAACCGTTCGCAAACTGCCTGGTGATACCAATCGCATTATCATAGCCGGCAAGAGATTAAGGCTCCAATTAAAAAGTGACAGGGCAGTGACCAACCGTGAGCAGTCTGGGTTCCCAAAGAGCCAATTTAGGGACTGATTGAAACAATAATGGGGTGGGAGCAACACGGGAGCGGAGTGGTCCCTGGGAGGTAGCGCATGTTCCTGTAATCAGGGGTGTGTGTGGGGGTGTGTGTCCCCAGGGCTACTTAGGGAAGGATTTTCAAGAGGTCTTGCTGGACAAAGGGGTGGAAGAAAAATTGCTGCAGACGTGTCTGCTTTGGTTATACCAGATCCCTGCAGAACCAGGATGGCTCTTGCACCTGTGGAGTAAGGGGTAAGCTGTGTTGGGCATGAGCTGCTGCTCCAGGATCTCAGCTTTTTCTTGAAAAGCCACCTCTCTCATACCCTCAGCATCAGTACCTGCTTTACAGGGTTCTCCCCTCTGCTTCCAATCCTTTTTCCCCTCCCTCTCCCTTTCTCCCAGCAGGAGCTGCCCAGCCTGGTCTTGACTGTTCAACACCAGGCAGCAAAATACAATGACCTGCGTTGCAGGGAAGCCTTGAACTGGGTTTTTTTTTGTGATGGATAAGACAGTGAAAGAGGAGCTTCTGGCTGAGCCTTCCCTGGAAAAAACTATTTATCCGATGGGGAAGCTGGGAAGAGGAAACAGTGAGTGTTTGCAGAGATGTTGGAGGAATGGGCAGCACCGGCAAGCTCACGGGGAAATTAATAATTCTGTATTAGGACCAGGGGTCATACAATGCACAGTAAATAATAGATGGGAGAAAACAGCCCTATGAATATTTAGTTCTCAAGAGATTGCAGTCCAGGATCTGCACTCAGGGAAGGAGCAGTCCTCTGAAAAAAAAGGCCATGATCTGCTTTTGAACCAGCACAACCACGCACACAGGCAAAGGCAGGGACTGAGGCTGACCAGGCAGCTTGGGAAGCTGCGTCTCACACGCCTGTGCTATTTGGTTTTGGAAACTCAGCCAGCTAGCACTGCCCTGGCCTTTTCTGGGTCTGTTTGCCAGGGTAGTTTGCCACCCTGCATGGAGAATTTAATAGTATGGGCATGGGCTCTTCTGTGCCGACTGGTCTCAGTGGAGGCCCTAGTGCAGAAATATAACCCTTAAATCCTAACTCGTGGTGCCTGACCTTGCAACCTTCATCCCCTTTGCTCTGCACCTTGGGGATGTGTATTGTTTCCAAAGTCTTTAGAAGAAGCTGATCATCCCCCCGGGCATTATACTGGCAACCGCTAGCTTCCCCCGAAGGGCTGGCTCTTCTTGGTTCTCCTCAACCACAGCTGGGGAGCCGCTGAGAGCAAAAGCAGGCTGCCATCTTCACCGTGGACCAGACCCAGGCTTTGCCAGTGTTTCACAGGTATTTACTGACTGGAGGAAACTGGGAGAAATGGGACTCCTGGATTCCTCGTTGGCTTTGGAGAAGGGTGTATGAAGCAAGTTTGGACTCTTCTGTCTCTGTTACAAGTGCAAATAATCATGCTCTGTCTCCTCTCCTCCCCCTTCACCATCACTCCTCGTCCAGAACACTCACCTACGTCCTTACCAGGTGCCACTCTTCTCCCCATCTGTCCAGTTTGCACCTCTCTCTCTAACCTCTCTTCCCAACTTTCCTCCTCGTGCTGCCAAGCTCTTCTACAGCTTACATTTCCAGGGGTGTGGGCTCCCTTCTGAGAGCAGAATATCACCCTGGGAACATGATCCTGGTCGATAACTATTGACTGATAAACTAACAATGCATTTCAGTGCAAGCCTGTCGATTGGTGGGATTGATTTATCGGCTCCTCTTTCTCCAAAGGGCCGACTCTTCTGACAGGCCCCTGATTTACAGTCGGGGATGGGAGGGCCAGGACAGTCAGGCTGCTGCTCTCCATCAGCTGTGGGTTCAGCTTCTGAGGCTCTTTGCTTTTCAGAGAGGGACGGCAGCAGTGTTTGTGGCTGGAATGAATCCAGGGGAGGGGATGGACTCAGAGATGCAGATCCTACACTAAAGTCTTCAGTTAGGTCTGTGGTAGCCTTGGGTTAGGCTTCTTCTGGCTGGTGATGCTGGCTGGAGCTTCCAAACAGGTTGCATTTCTAGAGACCTACTCACCCATCTTGATGGTGGTCTCAGGTTTCCATCACTTGCTGGATGTGGCGTCCCTGGAGGGTGAAAAATGGCTGTTATTCCTAGTGGTGGGAGCTGCCTTGCTCTCCTTCCAGCGATGGTAGTGAGAACAGATATCCCAACCCTCTGGGTCTGACAGGGTGGGAAACCCCCAGATCTTTCCCTGACCCAGGATACGACAAATCATCATGTCAGGTTTTGGGGGATGTCTA
Organism: Fulmarus glacialis; assembly: GCF_000690835.1. Taxonomy (NCBI): domain Eukaryota; kingdom Metazoa; phylum Chordata; class Aves; order Procellariiformes; family Procellariidae; genus Fulmarus; species Fulmarus glacialis. The sequence goes on along the minus strand of NW_009199690.1, from coordinate 15,583 downwards.
TGTGGACAAGCTGTCTGTCCCTTGGCATCCCATGGGAGAACTTCTGTGATCTCCAGCTCTGTCTCTGAAAATGCTTCACATTCCTCTCCCGCAGAGTCACCAGCTCTGGGAATTTTGGTTGTAAATCTCTTACAAGAGCTTCTAAAATGAAGGATTGAAGATAGTAGATGCCCCATCCCTGGAAATATTCAAGGTCAGGTTGGACAGGGCTCTGAACAACTTGATCTAGTTGAAGATGTCCCTGCTCATTGCAGGGGGAGTTGGACTAGATGACCTTTAAAGGTCCCTTCCAACCTAAACTATTCTATGATTCTATAGTGGCCACTATAGTGCCACAGTGGGTTACGACTTCTGTTCACCTTAGGGGCTCCCCATATTTCCCACCTTATTGGCATTGTTGACCTTCTCACCTCGTTGCCTTGGAGAATAAAGAGGTGAGCCCTGAGCATTCGGCATGAGTCCCAGGTATTCACAGATACCTGATGTCTGTCGGGGACTTGGTAACCCTTATGCAACCACGATGAGGCTGGGAATCACAACCACCTTTCTGGAGCTGTAACTGCCATCCAGTCCACCTTCTCCACTTTCCTGTGCATCCACCTCCCATGTTTGGGGGCTCCTGACCGCTGGGGGATTTGAATTATGCATACGGTGTAGTTGCCAAGTGCTTCACAGCAGGAGGTCTCCATTTGCCGTCTGAGTGCCTCTGCAGATGGTCAGTCACCTGGACTCAGTGCTTCTCTGATGCTTCGGCCGCAGCATTGCTTAGGTTGCTGCTGGGTTTCATCAGAATCACGCTTTTTGTAGGGGACGGGGCTGTGCACAGGTCCTTACCCTGATGGGCTTTTCAGAGTGGAGAACAGTGGGTAGATTTTGCCAGCTGCGTGGGCAGACAGACATGCTTGGAGAGGAGGAAGCCTTGTTTCAGCTACTGCCAGGATGGAGCTACTTCCAGAGGGCCTCTCCATGCTGGAGCATGGATTCCCTGTAGCCAGGCAAAAGATTAGGATGGGGAATGGAAAACATGGCACTGACACAGAGTCCAGGGGAAATCTGTGTGTGACATGGCTCAAGATTATACCTAGGGTGAAGCATGAGGAATGCCTTTTTCATCACAACTACCACGGGGTAAATGCTTCATCAAAAATTTCATGGTAGACCTATATTTTGGCATTCTTCTTGACTGCGGTTGCTTGGGTCAAATGGGGTCTGTTCCTCCTCATGGAGACATATTTTCTTGAAGAGCGAGGCAGGCTGTGTAGTGTTCCTCAATTTTGAGTTATGGGTCATAGAGTTATGGACTGTGGGCAACTAATGGGGCAGCTGTGGGTTGACTCCAACTGATCTGCTGTCTTTGCCCAAGAGCTACTTCTGCCATCACTTCTCTATGAAGAGAGGGTCACAACATCTTCTGTGCATCCATGATCCAGTGATTAGTGGTACAAGTACAGTGATTAGGGGTACAAGTATCCCCAGGTACAGCGGGGATATCACCATGTGGCCTCCAAAAGCAGACTTGTTCTGTGCCATGAAACTTCTCCTTTCCTATGACAAAACCATTTTGACCTGACTATGATATCTTCACCTTTTGAAGGCAGCTGATGAAAGTATCCTGTAAGGCATTCAAAGGAAGACCTGAGGCATCAGAAGCAACTTTAAGTTCATGCAGGGAGTTTGTGGCAAAGAGAAGTACCAGAATTTCAGACCTGAACAGTTTTAAATACCCTCTGTCATTTCTCTCTGACCAATATTCTTCTCAGTGTAATTTGTCAGGGTTTAAGATTAAAAGGACAGGAATTGTATCCCGTCTGCTTTCTTGGAGGACAGGGTATTTTGGATTCAACATGCAGTTATCTGTGTAGGGGATGTCTCTTCACACCTCCCAGTTTGACAAACAATTGCGCAAGCGTAACCAACCTCCTCTTCAAACAACTTTCCCCAGTTTAGGATGCGGTAAAGCTCAGACAGATCAAGTGATTTAAAGCAGGGGCACAGCCAGGAGAAGAATTTGGGATTCCCAGGGTGGCATGCTTGGGCACAAGAGACCTGCCTTCCTTCCTTCAGTCATCTGCACTGTCTAGTCTGTCAAAGCTCCTGAATGATCCCACCATGGGTTTGATCCCTTCGTGCTCTGTATCACAACACCCATGCACTTCACCTTCCTCTCCAGTTAGACAGCACCACTACTGGTTTTGTGAAACCAGCTGGCTCAGAAGAAAATAAATTCAGTCTCACTGTCTTGCTACTAGATATGAATACAAAGAAGCATATTCCTGTGTGTTGGGACAGAGACATTCAGACTCAGATCCCCACTCACACAGCATTCGTGCTTATCAGACTGCCTGACAAGGGAATGCAATCCCATATTAGGAACTGCTCCAGGATTTTCCACGAGCAGGTCATGCTTTGACCTTAAATACCCACAATGCTAGGTAAGTGAATTGCAAGTCTTTCAAAAGTTGCATAGGATTAACTTTGAACTAAATCCCTGAAAAACCACATGGCTGGTGACATTTCAGTTGATCCCTGTTCTCCAGGCAGGGCACTCTAAGGTTTCTGCTCCGAAGCTCCATGCTCGGTTGGTCACTGTGGTGGCTGAACAGCTGGGGAGATTTCTACTCAGCATCATCTTTATCAACAATGATTTGGTTTTTGAGCCTTACCACCTTTCTTCCCTCCCTTAGAAACTTCTGTTTAAATTGTTACAGCCTAGAGCAGCTCGTATTGCCTGTCCTCAACAAGTAGAGGTGGTCCAACCTTTTCCTTTGCTTCTGGTGTCGTGTAACAGCAGAAGGTACAAGAACACCTGAGGCAGGTATATATGGAGTAACCTGACCATCAGATGGGGTTGCAAAGGTTTGGGTGCACATTAGGAAACCATAAGTCAGTGCCTGGCTGGGTGTACTGAATTATCCCATTCATAAAGGGATCCCGATCCTCTGACTGGTTCATCAGCTGGTGTAATGGAGTTACGCAATCATGACTGGCATCTGAGAAGTGCCTGGCCCAGAGCTATTCAGGGCAGAATGAGTCCATCAAGCAACCTGACGAGATCACTTGATTGACAACCCAGCATCCAGGGAGAGTTTGAACTAGTATGTACATTTCAGAAAGCATTCAGGTATGTTTTGAAGATACACAGGTGATCTGTTCTTTCACTGCTTTGGGAAATATGTTCTGATGGTTAACTACCCCATGAAGAAAGTGAATCTTTCTTTTGTTCCTATGTAAATATATACACATATATAGTAACTGTATATAGAATGATAGAACGGTTTGGGTTGGAAGGGACCTTTAAAGGTCATCTAGTCCAACCCCCCTGCCATGGGCAGGGACATCTTCAACTAGATCACGTTGCTCAGAGCCCCGTCCAACCTGACCTTGAACGTTTCCAGGGATGGGGCATCTACCACCTCTTTGGGCAACCTGTGCAAGGGTTTCACCACCCTCATTGTAAAAAAATTCTTCCTTAGATCTAGTCCAAATCTCCCCTCTTTTAGTTTAAAACCATTCCCCCTTGTGCTGTCGCCACAGGCCCACAGGCCCTGTTAATATATGCATCTATTCATAAAAATATATGGAAAGCATTATTTATTTATTTATTTAAGTGTTCAGCCTTTGGAGACTGTTTTAATTTTTTAGATTTCTTCCTCATCCTTGCCCACAGATTGAACACGACAAGTTTTATTTCTCTTCTCACTCGGATTCTGCATGGGAGCGAGTGATCTTACAACTGATGTGAATAATAAGTCCCAAATGCACCTGACTGACTTTGATATCTTTTTTATTCTAGTGAGCTACGTTTGCCAGTTTCCTTTGAAATGAAGCTTAAGGGCTGTTCTGTGCTACTGCACCAAATAAGACTCAGGTGTGAATGGCTCTTTCATCATTTGCCAAGGGAAGCTGCACCTTTTCTAGCCAATGCCTACTTTGGCCATTGTGTCCTCCAAAATCCATACTGTTCACCGGGATTGTGAGTCATACGGACTGGCAGCAGGTCTCTAAACAGAAGGCAAAGCCAGAAAAGGAAGAAGTTTCCCTATGAACTTCCTCTAGTGTCCTTCCCTTCTAGGACAGTGCCTGCTTTTCCCAATTCAGGAAAGTTTTTTGTAAATCATCTGCAAGTCCCTGATGAGGGCAAACAAGAGGCCTAGACACCACCCATGAACTCAGAGCTGAATGCTGGGGAAAAAGAGAGAAACCGATGGTCTCTCAATATTGCTGAAGTCCAGGCCAGGCTGCTCTGGAAAGGATATGCATCAGTGGAGGTAGGCTGGTGTTTCAGGTTCAAGTTTGAGGCATAGTTAGCACTAATTGAGATTAATATTTGTTTGGTCACTGCAGCTAAAGAAGATTTGGTGTTGAAGGGTTTCCAGTGAGACTGTAGAAACTGTACTAATTCCATAGTTATGGCATTTAAAAAAAATTCGGTAGACAACCGATTTCATTGTGTTGGCCAACAAAGCATAGACACCAGCATGCTGATCCTCTAGCCGTTCTTTAGCCCCAGCCTTTGCTAATTTTCTCTTATGTTGCCTACTGACTTAGCCAACGATTTCAGCCCAACACTTATGAAATAACACTGAATTTAGAATTGTTGTTATTCGGGTCATATCTGTATTATACTAAATGCTGTACACGGGTTATGACAAGACACTCTATTTTTCCCAGATTATTGAGAGTTGCTCCACTTTATTGGAATTAACTTTGGTTTTGGTGTTTTGGTACAGATGGGTTTTCAGAAGGATTCAAAGGTAGGTTTTGGGCAGGCTTTGGAGAAGACTGTATATACAGCATAATAGATGTATAATGAGGTGTGGGAGAAATAGGAAACTGGACTGTAGATTCTGGATGCGATGAACACCGAAGATCAGACATGCCCAAACCAAGGAGTTCCAGCAAAGAGTAAGGAGGACTTTATTTTATTTCAGGAATATACAGACAGAATGAGGAAATTGTAAGGTGTGTGTTTGGAGAGCGTGGAGATGGGAAGGAAGACAAAAGGTAAAAGACATGGGACGCTAGGAACTGATAGTTAACACTTCAAGGGGTGCAACTAAACACTAAGTCTCATGTGGGCTATGGAGAAGGGACGAGGAAATTGTAAGGTGTGTGTTTGGAGAGCGTGGAGATGGGAAGGAAGACAAAACGTAAAAGACATGGGAGGCTAGGAACTGATAGTTAACACTTCAAGGTGTGCAACTAAACAGTCTCATGTGGGCTATGAAGAAGGGACTTGCCTGTTGCAGTCCTGTCAGTAAGGTCTGTAGGTAAAGCCAGGCTGGAGGGTTTCCCTTCTTCAGAGTCAGCCGCATGAGCAGCTCTTCTAGGAATCAGTTTTCTCTCTCCTTCAGGAGACTCTGTGTCTTGTGGAGGTGTGAAGTATGGTAAGAACTCAAGAGGAAGGTGATAGATCATCATTTCAGCCATTGGCAGAGACTGGTCACTTGGGTTGAAGATGCAGCTGGTTCCTCTGGCAGCTGTTACTGATCCCTCCTTCCCATTCTTCAAGCTTTAATAGCCATTTCAACCTGAAAATGTCATAGAGTCTCACTGGGTAAGAACGATATGGAACCTTTAAAGACCTAGAAATCAAGATAGGGGTGAATCTGAAGGCTTCTATAGCTGGAACATGGTGGGCTTCTCAGGGCAAACCATCCATCGGGATTCCCGAAATGATATCCTTTTTTGCTGAAGTATCTGGTGGATAAACATCACAGGAGGTCTGGAGATGCCCCAAACCTTGCAAGGAACTTCCAAGAAAAGTAAAGAAAAGCATCTCCCTGGTCCTCCCATCTCTAGTGTGTCTTCAATGAGGGATTGTGAAGGAGAGTACAAGAAGACATCTCTACCTGATATGTTTTATTGAAGGACATGTCATAGTGTGGTCATGTAAGTCCTTCCTGCTCATCACTCCAGACTTTGTTTTTTAAAAAGGGAAGAGTGCCTCGCTCGTTGCTGCTGAGCTTCTCCAGCACCACAGGTCCATGCAGTGTGCAATCCAGAGGGCAGGAACTGGGAAACTTATCCCGTAGCAATGCAGGACACATATTAGCTTCTGTGTTTATCACCTTATCTTGCTGGGGAGAGCATCTCTCAGGCCTAAATAATTTCTTGTTGTCCATGTCTTTTGAAAGTCCTCTTGCTAGGCAAGGATGGACATATCTTTTCATCAGGGACTCAATGCTGGCCAACAACAGATGCCCTCTAGGACCGGTGGTATTTCCAGGGCCAACAGGGTCATTTTAATCCCACAGAAAGTTGTCAGTGTTGTGAGGGCAGAAGTCACTGCTCTGTCCCATTTCCATCCTGGTTGGGAATGGAAGAGAATCCAGTCTTAAATTAACTTCCTGCTCAGATAGCCATAGAGCAGTAGTGATGGATGAAGTCTCTGAACTAATGTGGTATTGTTTCCTCCCTCCCCACCCCTCTCTCTCTTCAAAAAGAAAAAAAAAAAAAAAAAAAAAGGAGGGGGATAAGAGTCTGTCAAGTTGTTTGATCTAACATCCACACGCCATGTTCACCTTGGCAGATGGCAGGAGAGATGATTGCTTAGCACTGCATGTTTGACATCTCACAGAAATAGCAAGGCTGATGTGGTAGGCCTGTAGCCATTGGCAGCTGCTATGGTACCTACGCCAGGAGAGGGAGGTGCAGACTTCATTTCACACCTCCTGATGTAAAAAAAATGCTTTCGGGGAGCAACTCATGGTACATCTGCTTGCCCCCGCCACCCCCTCTTCCTCTCCCCCGTTGACTCGTGGTGGTGGTTGGCGGGTTGCGTGCTGTTGCTTGCTTTGTCACCAGCTTGTGTGACAGGTGAGGTGACACGGAGTCTGCAGAGTTGCAAAGGAGGTTGCTCCGGGGCTTTCCCACACTGGGGAGGTGAGCTCGCTCCAGCGGGGGGGTGTGGGGGAGCTAGGTGGGAAAGCAGACAAACATCTGTTCACTTCTCCACTTTCTAAACAAGAAGGAGAATGGGGAGGAGGTGGCAGGAGAGGGGTGCATTTCTGACCAGCAAACCAGGCAAGCTAGCCCTATCCAGGCTTCCAAGGGTTAAGGTTAACCCAAGCAGAGGGTGACCTCTCCATCTGCTCTAAATGCGAGGAATAAGAAATGACCCAAGGACTTCCTTTGCTCGGGAAGTTTGGGCATCCAAGTGTTGCAACTGTATGTGCTGTTGCAAGAGTTGAATTTCCAGATGACCACCGCTGGGTGCATGTCCTGCCCTTTCTCAGAGCTCTGACTGCTTGTGCAAAGTCTCTTGCCTGAGCCTCTGGTAGTGAGGCTCCTGCTAGTTTCCTGGCCTTGTTTAATTTGGTGTTGTGGAGGGTGAATTACTGTGTATGCTGGAAAGCACGTATGCAAGAAAGTCAGAAATCTAGGCGGAAAGTGAAGGTGGCTCAGAAAGCATCATTAGTCCGTGGGCTACTCTCCCCACGACGCAAAACTGGAAAGACCTTCCTCTCGTCACCTGTTGCTGCAAGAAAAACTCAAGGAAAGAGTCAGATTTGGAGTCATAGGCTACAAGGGTCTGTGCTGCAATCACACCTGCCTCTGTAGGGTAGTTTATACCTGAGAAGTTTATGGAAGTTGGAGTATAAGGAACATAACTGATATCACCATGGTCTCTCCTGATAACTACTTCCATGAAGTTTCTAACTTCTTAAAGGCCACAGCCACAATAGTCATGAAATGCCAACTGTCTTGGATCGAGAATTATGGAAAAAGTTTGAATCAAAGACCTCCAGTGAGAACTCCCCATCCCCAAACCAAATCAGTCCCAAGCTGAGACCTTTAACTTGGGTGCCTCAACTGGGGAGCAAGCACACAAGGATCTGGAGATTGTTTCTCTAACTCATTGTAGCTATCGCCTAAATCATTACATTTTGTACGTTAAAACAATACTTAGAAGTGCAGCAAGAAGTGACTGGAAACTTGCATGACAGAAAGCATGAGAAGAAGGCAAGGCAGTGTGATGCTGGATGAAACAGCGCTAAAGCATTGGGTGGCCATGGTCTTCAACCAGCTGGAGAATCAAAGTAGTCTTCAAATGTCAGTTTTGATGAACTTCTCTGGAATTCTCCATTTCTCAGGGGCTTCTCCTGGCTGGCTAAAGATAGTGCCTACTGACATCTGAGGTATCCAATAGCATGCAAGTTGTTTGCATGGGATTAGGAGCTTTCAGAAAGGATCCACCTGAGCCCTTTTGGACCGGCAACTGAAGGTCAACCAGGATACCTTAAGGTATCTCCAAAGGCACCTGTGTGGACAACTGGATTGAGTTGCTGGAAATAAAAGGCATGGATGCTCAGCAGATCCAATGGGAACAGTGAGAATATCTTCTCTTGCCATAATGTGGCTCTGGGTTGGACAGCTGGAGTACAGGATCAGGACAGTATCAGAGCTTTAATAGATTTGAATCAATCCACTGTGGTTGAAACTGTTGCCATCTGATGGCTGGACCTGAAAACTGGTAAGGCTCAGTGTGGTTCCTAAGCAGTCCCCGATATGGCACCCCTTAATCATCCCCTGTGATGGCAATCTCTGTGCAATAAGTCCATCCTTAGCTCATTTTGAGACAGGAACAAGGCACATGAGAGGATTGCATGGCTGGTATTTCAACACCTCTCAATAGCTCAGCATGTGAAGAAGAGGATAAGAGAGGGATTTGCAAAGTGCATTGGGTTTCCTCTTTGTCCGTGTGCAACATCAGGAAAATTCCCTTTAAGGTGACTGCTTCCGTCTGTTATCCAAATATTGCAGAGCCCTTTTCTGCACCCTGCCTCCTGAACAGTTTGCACTTCCAAGAGCCTTTAGTTTAGTGAAAATCACTGTGACACAAAGGCCCCCAAAAGCAATCCTGAAGCGCTAACTCTTGGGAGAGCATCACGGAGAGGGCAGAAGCGGGGAAGGATAGTGCTGGAGGGAGGCGGTGTGTTTCACAGCTGGTAGGCTGCATGCTCTGTCTCTCCAAATGTGGGCCTGGCTGCCACTAATGGTTGCCCTGGTGCTCGGTGGCACTGCTGGCCGATGTCTGCTTGGAGGCCACCCTGCGAAGGAGCTGAGGTCACCGAGCAGCGCATGACTCCCGCAGCAGCTGTCAGTGTTATTTTGTTTGGCAGCCTCTTCTTCTCACAGCCGGAAAAACTGAAACCTAACCCCTCAATACACACTTTGTTTTGGAATAAGCTGCTGGAATTGGTGGTTCCTGGGTCCAGCGTGGGATATAAGCTCCTGTCCATCAGGATGATGGGGCTGGGTGACAGCTTGCCTTTCTCACTTGCACAGGTTGGCAAGGGCTGGAATGCTGTTAGCCAAGCGCTTTGCTACCTGCGTGGGGGAGGAAGCATGGTCCTGTGGCTGAGATGCTAGGTGTGGTCTCCCAGAGGTCTAGAGTAGATGCAGGATAATGCAGAAGACTTAATCTCCTTGGCTTTGTGCAATGGCCCTACCTTTTCCTTCCTGGACTGTTTCGATCACAGGCTTTTTCAGGGGTGAATTGACTTTGGGCAGAGCCAGCACAGCAGGGTCTGGCCATCTGCAGTCCATGGTCAGTTAGCTAATAAGCTACTAGCTGATCTTTGTTGTGTACCTCATAGTAAATGGTATTCTTCTGTAGCTCTCCAGAATCTAGACCATGGCTAGAGGACTTTGCTTTCCTCATGCTTTGCGACGGCACTGCGTCTCTCCGCTCCATTTCTAGCTAGTCATGTTGCAATGTAGAAAAGCTTCACACAGTCAGCAAGAATCTGCTTCTTTCTTTTTGTAAGGGCATCCTAGAAAGCTTCCCCTATCTCAGATGCCTCGGTGCCCAAGAAGGAAAGTAACACGCTTTCTGAGTTTGCCATTTGCAAAATCAGGGTAAGTCCATAACTTTAAATTGCCACTAGAAAGCGACTGTCAGTGAACTAATTGGATATGTGCATAACACATAAACCCATAGGAGAGCTTTGAAACCAGCCACCCCAGTACTCTGTGTGGATTAGCTTTACTGTAACCTTCAGGCACAAGAATTGTTGTAAGTGCCAGTGGCACAGGATGAGTCCAGCCCTCCCAAGTGCCTCACAAGAACCCATGCAAAGCGAGCACAACTAAAATCCTTGTGTAGTAACAATGTCTCTTGCCTTTGCAATCTGTAGATAATGTTTTCAGGTTCCCCTGACATTAGTACAGTTTTCCTCGACTCTTTAGGTGAAACATCAGTGGGTTAATGTCACTGACTGTTTGAACATGGGTCGATGTGGAGATGAAGTATTGAGCAGCTAGCACCAGATTTCACAAATATTCTGGTGGCTTTCTCCAAATGGAGCTTTGTGTGGGATGGGGGGTGGTGTCAAAAATTTCATAGTCTATCCATTTTTTTCTTCTCTTGTCCACCGGTGTTTGGAGCAGGTCCTCTGAGAGCATCCATTGCTTCATGTTAATTTTCTGACTTGAGTTTTTCAGAGGTTTCATCTAAATGGTTTTAATTTATCCCCCAGTCTTGAAATTTATCTAAACTTTTCTTTTACCTTCCCCACAGTGGTCAGAACCAGAGCTTTAAACCTGAGATGTGATCTACCTGGGACTTTCAAACGCTCATTCAGGCAGCACTGGAAAACTCCAAGCGCATTTGTTGGACTAAAAGGAATATTGGTCCAGGGAGAGTTCTTACTACTCAGCCCGAGGTGGTAAATTTTGCAGTTCAGGAAACAATGAATTTCCTCTGCACACCTTCCCTGGACTCTGTGTAGCAGGAACTTGACTTCTCCAGTATTATATCTTGATTCTCCACAGCTGCACTGCAGTGACAACCTATCCTCTCCTTTTTCCTGTGCACTAACTATTGCTGATGCTCTGAGGTCTGGGGAGGGAGTTAGAGACATATGGATGGCAGCGGTTTGTGCTTTCTCTATACTTCTCCCCATAGCCCTTCTTTCTTGTTCATGCTTAGTTAAAGTCTCACACCATGTGTGTTTGGACAGCTGCTCTCTGCATGGCTCAGCCGTTCACCCTAATGGCCCAAGGAATTCCTGGGAAATTGCAGGAATCACTAGTTCTTTTTTTTTTTTTTCTTAATACCAGTTTCAAGTAACTTTTGTTTCCAATGCGATATTCCCACTGAAGAAATCTGTGCAGCCTGCAACACACCCGGGTCCTGCTGTATGTGGGAATGGTTACTTTTACCATCCCTGAGTTTGGTCCACCCTCTTCTAATGAGCTAAACTGATTGGACACCAAGTTAAATGCTTTTATGACTGTTCTGTGCATGGAGAGGGATGGATGAGACGCTGCCTTTTCCATATTCTTGAATGAAAAGGCTCTTATACCACCTTAAAACACAATGTCAGACCTCTCTGAACACTGCTTTTTAGTTGAGAGGGCACTGCAGCTTCACCAGATGTCTTGGGTGGGACGCTGATACCCTGCTGAATAACTCAACTCTAACTTCTCTTCAAGGAATTCTCATTCACTGCCAGTGAGTGAAATTCATGTCCCTTCCCAGATGCCAACCACTGGCCGCAGGAGTTAGATCCCTTCTCGTGTACCCTATATTTCAGACCTGCATCTGGCTGGCTGCACGTGATAGCACCCTTACGTGCATCTTGATGGAGTCACACCACCAGTCAGCTACATAGTGTATCTCTGGACTTGCCTGCTTGGGGAGCAGGAGGGAAGCTAGTCCAGTTGCTGGGCAGGTGGGATGGCTCAGTCTCTTTGGTGGGATGCATTCTACTTGACTTTATGTTTCTATGGGACAGATGAACTAGGAGGTCTACATCCCTGTATAGCTGGTGGAGAGCTGATCAATGCTGTGAGTGGAGTTTAGGGTACCTTTATGTTTACCAAGGGTAGGTGTCTATTTGAGGATGAGAAGAGCTGTACCCCAGACTATTGACTGTGTTATCTAATTCTTCTATTGACTAAATAGAGAGTTAAAGGTGATTTGCTCAGGTATAGCCCCTAAATCATAAGCAGAGATAGACAAGATGAATCCCATCCCAGCATTCAGCATGTAGGTACTGCCACCTGAGCTAGATACCTGAAATCCATCATCACTGGAGAGAATGACATTCCTGCAGGGAGTGACTTGTCTGACCTGTTTAAGACGTATCCTTTGGGTGAGATGAATCATCCCCTAAAAATTCTTCTAACTCTATGCTGACTACATGGAGAGCGTATAGAGTGGGTATGAATTGAGGTGTCTGCACCACAGACATCTACATCTAGGGGATTCATCTCTGAGTGTGGACCCGCTCCGTTGACACTTACTGTTTTGCTCTTTGTCTCACTTCACTTCACAGGCTGTTCTTAAGTGTCTAATTTCTCGCTGAATTTGTGCCTTCCCTTGATGAGCCAGGATCATCCACTCAGTCAAGGGATCAGTGCTTAGATCTTTTCCATGCTGCCTGATTTCAGCCAAGACCAGATTGCACCTTCACCTAGGAAGAAACGGCTGTGTGTGACATGTTAGACCACCATGCACTCAGCCAGAGACTGTTGCAGATCTCACGGGATACTGAAATTCTCTTGTCTGATACTATCATAAAACCATGGACATGTTCTCCTCAACTGTCCTCAATGTGGCCCTTGGTGTTGGACTGGACAGTGTCTTCCCTTGTAAAGAACATGTTGGCTTGCATGCTGGATTTTGCTATCGCTCTCTTCACCTTACCTCTCCTTCACCTTACCTAGCCCCACCCTGGTCACCCACAGACTTCACCAGTGAGCTAATCCCTTTGGCCTGCCTCTTCAGATCCTGTAGTCCCTGAGCGAGAGTGTCTGGGTGTTGTAGACGTCACGCTGATAGTAGCTTTTGCTTGTGATCCTTCCAGCCTGCTCCTTCCTTTCTATTTATGGCTGCCAAGGGATGCTCTGCTGGCTCTATCTTGAGTCCTGCGTCATCCTGGAGTTACTGATGTGGTGCAGGGGATGCAGGTTGGCTGCTGTCAACGCTGTGCTTTGCCAAAATGGCTGAGGACCAGGGACAATCCAGCTCGATGGTGCCCCCAGTCTTCGAGCAGTCAGAACTACCTCTGAACGTGGTGCAGCAGGAGTGTTTTCTCCCCTTGCTGTTTACTTCCCAACAAAGACCTTTTGCTGTAAGCTGATGAAGGCTTCCTGATATCTGGATCTTCTACTATTATTCTACTGATTTCCTAAGGAGGCTTCTTCCCAACTCTCTTGTAAGATGTACAATCCCCTTTTTTCCAAATGAAGTGGGAGGGATGGGAGGAATACAATGCTGTGTAGTGACTTGTTTTGGGACAGCAGAATAGAGCTTGACCGTAGCCCGAGTGGGATCTGCCCAACTAGTGATAAGTCAGAGAGTCCCCGAATAATTTAGCTTAGAAGGGAGTGCTGGCATCTCTAGTTCAACCCCTTGCTCAAAGCAGGGCCAACCTCAAAGTTAGATCAGACTATTCAGGATCTTGTCTAGCTCTGGATGGAGATTTCACAGCATCAGGGCCCCTCTTCCAGGGTCTGACCACCCTCAGGGTGAAAATTTTCCCTTACTGCAGCCTGCGATTATCTCTACTTGTCCCTTTGCTGTGCACCTCTGAGGAGAGTTTGGCTTTATCTTCTTTATGAACATCTTGGGTAGTGAAGGCTGCAACTAAGTCCTCCTTTCACCTCCTTCTTTCCAGTTGAGCAAGCTGAGCTCGCTCAGCCACCCCCTGTACTTCATGCCCTCCACTCCCCACCCCATCTTCCTGTCCCCCGTCGGACTTGCTCTAGTTTGTCAGCATGACTCTGGTACCAAGGCCCTGAAGCTGAAGACTACATCAGATGTGCCACATCGAGAGGACTAATCACTTCCCTTGCCCTGCTGACTGAGCTCTTGCAAATGCTGCCCAGGATGCCATTGGCTTTCATCGCTGAAAAGGATGCTGCTGATGGAGGCAGCGATCCAAGTTAGATCCGTATTGTGTACTACAAAGGATATCCACAGCCTGAAGCATCACCTGGGCGTGGCTTGTTAGCATCTTGATTGAGGAGCCATAGAAATGGATGGGCAATGGAGGCTTTTATTGTGGGGGGGATACCCTCAGGGATGTTCGGGGCCATAGGGGAGGGGACAGTATTTGTCATACCCATCAGGTCATTTAAGGGCTGGTAAGAAGCTGCAGCCTCACGTGTTGTACAGCTAGCACTTCTAAAGAGCAGAGAGCTCAACTGCTAGGTGATGCTTGTCTCTTCTGTAAGCCTCACCTTCAAGAGGAGAGGAGGAGGGTATTTTTAAATCACGTTTACTAACTTGAGGAAAACCCCGAGTTCAGCACACATCACATTTCAACACCTTTTGGGTTATGATGGGAAACTCTAGAAGTAAACCACAAGTTAACACAACCTGCTTTTCTGTTTGAGTTTTGGGGTGTTTTTTTGCTTGTCTGGGGTGTTGTTGCTGCTGTTGTTGTTTTGGGTTTTTTTTGTTTGGTTGTTTTTTGGTTTTATTTCTTTTTTTTTTTAAAAAAAAATAGGAGTATAAACAGCTCACATGTCCTGGCAAATAGATAATCCCAGTATCATCACCTCTACCATGTGAACTGGACCCAGAAGGTGTTAGGCTGGAGCTGGAACTCAAAGATGGAGAGAAGATAGACAGTTTTTTTAGACACCCTAAATTGTATGTTTTCCTATGTATCTGGTTTAACCCAGTTATGGGTTAAAGTGGGGAATCTCCCAGTCAGGGGATAAGACACGAGGCCTGCACTCAGCATGGCACAGGCCAGTGCCACAAATTATGACATACAGATCCAGGGATACAACTACAAAGGAAAAGGGGTCAAGGATGTGGCTCCTGCTGCCCGCTCGTGAAGGACATGCACAGGGTCATCGACAATCTCAGGCTCTGCACAAAAAATACTGTCACCTGCTGATGGTGCCCACAGAGAGCAGGGCTGGTGGTTGTTATGTGGGCAACTTTCCCTCCATGGCTTTAGGGCAGGATGTGGATAAATCTTGCCTGGGACCTTGGGCAGCCCAGGACTGTGCACCTTGCTGGAGAAACCCTTTGAGATGTTTTAGATCCCATTTTTGACTCTTGCACTGCAGCCCTACCTGAAAATGAGTAATTAGATGTCCTCGTCACTGAGGCACAGCAGCTTTTAAATTGAGGGAGGGCCAGAAAAGCTTACACCCAGGAAAACCTTACTGGCTTTGACCTCTGCATCTTCTAGGGCATCTCCTGTCCCCTGGAGACAGAGCAAATTTCCTTGGCAGATCTCTGCTCGTGGGGAGAGGGAGTCAGATATGAGGCTTAAATAGGAAAGCTTTGCTGACACCCAAGGGTTGAGGTTTTGGGGGATGCTGATTAGAGAACATGGGGTGAGTTTTGGGGAGGTAAACGATGGGGACTGTATATCTCCGAGGGTGGAGACTCTACAACCTCTCTGGGCAACCAGTTCCCATGTCTGAGATCCTCACAGCTGACTTTGGAGGAGATGTCCTGGTATTGCTGCTGTTGACATGTTGTCCCCAGGTCACTTGCTCTCTGAACTCATGGGTGCAGGTGAAGCTGGGCCAGCTCCAGGATAGGGAGAAGATTGCTCTGCACATAGATGGAGATTGGTGACGGGTGGTGTCCCGCAGGGGTCCG
>NW_009199689.1:5926-11822 GCF_000690835.1 Fulmarus glacialis | reverse complement strand
GCGCCAGCTTCGGCACCGGAGCGGGGAAAAGCCGCCGTGCCTTGCGGGCTCCCTGCGGCGCGCCGAAGGGCGCTTACAAACGGTGCCACGGGGGAGGAGAGACAAGCGGCGTCGGCTGGTGTAGATACGTGTTGAATGTTCCACGTAGTGAAGGTAAAAGACTCCCTTAACTCCCACGTCAGATGCTTTCGCTCCGTTACACGCCACATTGTGGTGTGCTGGCAGCGTCTGTTCTGAAAGCGAGTGTCGTGGTGATTTAGGTAGGTGATCTTTCAGTTACAGTCAAACAGCTAACCTGTATGCTCTGCGAGGACCAAACCGTGTGGAAATGAAGTTTTTGGTGAATGTTGTACAATAAAACGGTTTTGTTCCTCCAGCCTTCTGTACCTATCTCTTGTAAGAGAGATGTGGTATCAGAGCTGTGTTGTTGCAGAGCTAATGCGTGAAACAGCAGTTCTTAATAGCGTTCAGAAATGTAAGAAATAGATATTTTTCCTTTTTTTTTTTTTTTTTAAAAAAAAGCCTATTTTGTTCTTTGGTTAGCAGTTTGGGCCATATGTCCTAATGGGGTATACAAATGTTATAGACATCTTAACTCTAATTGGTTTATGTTTCAGTTTCATCTGTAGTAAGTTAGATGACAACGACAGAGAAACAGAATCTGCATTATATAATCGGTTCACTTCCTAAATTCTTCTGTAGATGGATTGTATATTGCTTTGGGTTTTAAAGAGGAAGTGGAGAAGCACCACGACTTTCTTCTTCGATTATAGCTTTAAGACAAACCTCTATCTGGATTTTTACGATGCTGTTCATAATTCAATCTAAGATGGTAGTCATGCTGTAAAGAAAATATTACTTAAAGAAAACATAACTTGCTATACTAAAATGCAGTGTTAATTGCCCATATTCTTATTGAATAAGATGGAGAACCTTTGATGTGGAAACAGTGAAATAAGCTTAAGTTACCCATGGTGGTTCTTGTGTTCTTGAAAAGCTGCAGCAGGCTTTAATAATTTAAAGCTTTCTTACGTAACACATCCAATTTAGATGTTGAAGGAAACTTTACCTTGATTTGAGCTTTGAACTTTTCCCTTTTAATACCTCTGATCAATCAACAGTTTTCACTTAATATCAGTCATGAAATTAAGGTCTAAAAGCTTTGTGTAAAAACAAGGCAATAGACTTCCATACAAAACCTTAAGGATGCAAGTGATGGTGTCCTACCTTTTGTTTAAAAAAAGATAAATCCTTTCTGTCCAAGGGAATAGGTGGGGATCCAGGGTTCTTGATCCATAACTCATAGGCAAGTCCTGGTACGGGTAAAGGAGTTAATTTGTCTGAACGTTGTGGTCTAAGTTGACAAAGAAGTGCAAGGTATGATTTGGCTACTGTTACTTAGTATTCTTATCATGGATTGACAGAAGTTAGGCATTTTCTGATTGCTCTGATGCTGCTGTTCTGCAATATACTAGTGTTATTGTGTGAATTAATCATCTTGTGATCTGGTTTATATGAAGATCAGGCATGTAATGAATCACAGCAGCTAGCTGAACAGTAGAACAGCCCTAATTTGTAAGACAGAGTCTGAAATATAGCTCTTTTTTTTTTTTTTTACTGTGTGAACCATAGTCTTTGGTCTCTCCAAAATTCTGGGGAGTCATCTCCTGGAAACTCTTGCATTCACACAGTTGCTCCTAATCGCAAATAAAGATGGAAATCTGATTTGTATGCTGAAATGAATTTAAAAGTTTCTTTCTGTTTTCATAATGTTAGTAAAATTGTAACCTAGGCTTTTAATTTTAACTTTCTTTTGTTTTTCTGAAGCATACTGTTCTATGAAAGATACCAGAAGCAAATTTTTAATGTATTTTGCTGTAAGAGGCATGAACATATCTGTGGGTAGCTTTATGGATGATATGCAAAAAAACCTGATAGTGCCATTTGGCACCTGCACTATGGAGAATATAATATTACTTTTTTGAAGCTGGGATTTTTTCGCAAGGCTTTATTGTTACTTGCAAGTTGAAGATAGTGCCTTAATGAAGTAGTTTGTCTGTTTTCTTGAGTGCATCACTTTGGTTGCCAAAACCTGTTGTTTTTAGTGGAAGTTTTGCTTAACAAAGATGTGTGAAATATATGTGAAAAGTTGTCCTGAAAACTTGATATCCAGTGCTGTTACTTTACAACAGTTAAACTTAATTTTACCTTTGTGAGGTGAATGAGTTAGTGAAGGTGATGAAGTATCGTGGTTAAAAAAAAAAAAGTACCCATGTCCTAGATATTGTAAGACCTAAACATTTTTGTATCTTGAGCTAGAAGAGTTCAGAGATGAGTCAGGTGTATTGTTTGAGGGATTGCCTGAATAAGAGAATAGGAAGCTGAGGGCACCTTTCTGTATTATGCTTTTTTGCTTCTGGCAAATTTTATTGGATAGGGGAAAAAACTACCAGTAAACACTACAGCCCTCTTGCTTAATTCCCCAAAATCTACTACTGTGTCTTGCACATCATAGCCTTGCTCCTTTATCCCTTGAAACTTGCATCTTGTGGAACCAAGAGTCCTGATTGTTCTTCTGGTGAAGTTCCACTTTCTTATGAAATTTTTGTTTTGAAAATTGTGTTTTCCATGGGAGAAGAGTTTTATAATGTCACAGGAGAAGGATCTGGAGCTGCTTCTTCAGCATAATGCTGCTGTTGCGGGCCTGATACTATTTTTCCTTTTTAAATATGTAAAACAAAGATATACGATTAAATAAATAAAGTATCGATAATATAAAATTATTAATTACTCATAATGAGATGTGGGCTTGGGGGGGGGGGTTATAGCACCTCACAAGTTTTAACTGCTGTAATATCCTTTGTTGGCATCCTTTGAAAGACAGTATTTCAACATATGATTTCCAACCAAAAATTCTTTGGCTGAAGGTGGTGTTCTATGCTAAACTGTCTGGTTGAAGTAGTTCTGCAGGATGTTAGCAAATAGTGATTCATAGGGTTTTATGCAATTCCAGAAATAAAGGCTTTGTGCAATTTTCTTACTTCAGAAAGACAACAGATACAAAAAAGACTGTTTTGATAGGTACTGAATGGTACAGACTTCTAAAAGTTAAGTGGATAGGGTGTACTTAATTCTCTGTTCACGTTTTGTATATAGTATTAATATCTGAGCTCTTGGGAACCAGCTTATCTTAAGTCTTGTCAAGCTGTGTAGTTTCAGTGTCTCATTTATGTTGCCAGCTTGATTTACCCTCACTGTGGGCTTTCCAGGCTGCAGCACCCAAGGAAGAGAGACTTTTTAAAGGGAATACAAAACTGTCAAACTGAAAGTCTGAGCCTGAGAAATTACCCAAGTAATTGTGTTCAACACAAGAGGTTAATCTATTATTAAATCAGATTGAGGTACGAGAAGTATGCTGCTGATAACTTCTACGACATGATATGTGTCATAATGTAGGCCTCGTATCAGTTGAACAGACATGACCTGTCATTAATTGGTAGTGGAGCTTCGTGCTAGGCGTTCCATCCAACCACTGTTGTAATACTTTTAAAAAAAAAAAAGTACAGTGCCATGGAAAACATGGACTAATACTTGAGTGAAAACTTTTTTTTCTCCTCTTTGAGTTTAGTAGTTTTGAAGGAGTTTTTTGTGGTAGTAGATTTAAAGGGTGTTTTCCAAATGTATTGAAGTGCATTATATCTGAAAGATACTACTGGCTTTGGAAGATTAGCTTACATCAGAGTGGTCATTCTCTCATCGCATACTGTTATCAATCCATTCTAGAAATGTATGTATCTCTTTAAGTGTACTTGGAAACCTGGCTGGTTTCTGAGTTTTTAAAATTACTATAATGCTTCTCTGAGAAGAACATGAGCTACTTGGAGACAAAGCAAAAACGTGTATCTCCAAGATGACAACAGTATGATCTATTTTTCTTTGAGATCACTTATAAGGAAGTGTTTTCACTTACAGGAATGAAGTGGTCATTGACATCTCCTCATCCCACTGATGTTAAATCTCATCTACAATGTCTTCATATAGTTACAGTCTTTATTCCTTTATGCATAGATAACTGGAGAGTGAGACATGGGCAAGGATATTCCAATTCTGTTTCCTCTCCTCCTGGTATGGATTGTTGCTGAAGATGCTGAATTAGTTTTCCTGTTAGGAAAACTTGGAAATTCTACTGTAACCCACTTGAGTTGGAAGGCATGAAGAATTGTAAGTGGCAAGAGTAGGAAGAGGACTGAAGCATTTTTAATGTTTCTTTTTCCACTAGAGAGCAGCAAAAACCTGTATTCCTAGAGGCTTTGGCTATTCAGCTGATGAGGCGTTGTTTTCTGCTTTTAAGGGAGGGGGAGAGTAGCTTCAGAAAGAAGTAGCAATCTATTTGTGCCGAGGAAACCATTCAGTTGTGTTTGACAGTGTACTGTGTCTTGGCAGGAGACTAGAAGATAGCATCAAATCTCCACAAGGGATGGAGCATCAAACTGGAACAAAAATATAAACTGTATCAAATTGCACTCATTGGGAATTCTGTAGCAAAAGAGAGGTGGGAACAAAATGCATGAGGGAGATAAGACACCATATGCTTTATTTAGTCATAGTGGTACCAGTGTGTCTCTACAACTTCACAAAATCAGGAAGATGACTAAGCATAACAAGGTCAACCCAAACCTCATTTTTCACTTCAAGTAACTTGGCCTCTGTACAGTGACTCAATGTAAATATATCTTACTGAATATCTGTCTCTTACTGTAGGCATTCAGATGCATGTGCAGTTATGATGAGCCAAGAATATTATTTAAATAGGAAAAAAAGTCATGGATGAAGCAAGTGAGATAAAGACCTGCTTGTTAAGAAAGTTGAAAGAAATATCAATGTGTAACTATTTTAGGAAACGCTTAATGGTTTTAATGGGTTAAAAAATCTGTTCAAGTGTAAATTACCAAAGGCACACCAACAGGAAAATAACTGTTAAATGTTCTCATAGTTAAACTCTGAATAATAAGACTTTCCTTCCTTCTCTGATGGGGGAGGAGAATTGCATCTTCAAAAAGTGGTACTGTTAAGAAGCTTTACCTTCCCGTGTGCCGATTCTCATTTTGTATACCTCCTAATTATTTTTTCAATAATCTTCATATTAAACAAACAATTTTGCAGTCCCATTCATGTTTTTTCTCCCTTTTTCTGACTGGTCTATGGGCTGGTGACTCTCTCTGAAACATAGGTTATCTTTCTGTAGCGGGTCTTAAAAACTTATCATATCTTTTCTGTAATAGTAGAGGATGATTGGCAATAATTTGTTTTGATTCAAAATCTTGGGGGAAGGAGGTGTTTTCAGAGAGAGGGATACAACTCGAAATCAAGACTTTGAGATAGAATATGTATATGAGATCAGATCGCCATTTATTAAAATCCATGATATCCAAGGATAGAGAGTGGTGTAAAATTTGAGGCAGTTCAGGTGGTTATCTTAAATTCTTGAATTTAAGTGAAACACCAAGTTTCAGATTTTGGGGCATCTTTTGCTTTGCCACCTATTAATCCTCACACCTTTGGTGTGAGATTTTGTATGTATCCTTGAAAGAGGCTTGTTTATGGCTCAGTGCATTTTTGTGTTTTGGGCATGAATGTTTAAAATACAGAAATTTAGACAAATTTAAAATCTTAATCTTACTGCACGCATGTACACAAGTTCTATGCTAGCTTTTGCTCTCCACAGATGAACAAGTGGAGTCAGAGTGTATTGATAATTTTGTTGTTGCTACTGCACTGTTTTCTGTATGGCTTTGGTCCTGTAAATGCAGGAAGGAATGGAGAAAGAAATTTGAAGTAGTAGTCTTCCTTCTCCAAGAACTTCTGCAATTTAAATAATGAAACCTGATCATCTTAG
>NW_009199689.1:0-5895 GCF_000690835.1 Fulmarus glacialis | reverse complement strand
ATTCCTGCTTCCCTCCCCATGCCCTCTCCTTTCTAGTGCAATTGATAGCTTTAGTAAACCAGGAACTTGAGTAATGTAAGGCAATGTTTTTCTGTGGCTTCATAAATAACAAGTCTAAACCATATTCTGCTTGTGTGAAAGGGCATGTTCTCAGGTTATTCAGGTTTTTTTTTAGTGAGGATTAAGCCTTTATATGCCCTTGGCAAAATTGAAGCCATCAAGTAATGTATAAAGTATTAATCTTGGGTGCCAGCAGCATCCTGTTTGTCACTTACTAAAGCTATACCCCTGGTTATTGTGAAAAAATGGCATTATTTGTATTGGGTTTGAAAATAGCAGAATTGCATGCTATAGAGGATACAGTGTTATTAAAAAGTCTAGATCTTTAGTATAAATAACTGTAATGAACTTCTTTACCTGGAGGAACATCTAGGATTGCAGCCTTTCTCTTTTGATACATAATTGTATAAGGAGAGATGACTTTAGCTTTAAATTTTACTTTCTTTCATTTGCTCATCTCCTAATTTTTTTTGTCCCACTAAAAAGCCTTGTAGTGTTGTTCTTTAGTGTTATGGTTCTGTGTTTATTTAACCAAAAAGATGATAGGCCTCCTAGTGTTCTGAACTTTTATTTCTTTAGTCATTGAAGTTGTTTCTCAACTCAGAACATGTACCAATACTAACATTAATGTTTTTTCTCAATGCAGCATTAGAGTGTTACTGCCATCTATGTACAAAAGACAACTTTACATGTGTGACAGATGGGCTATGTTTTACCTCAGTAACACGAACTGCAGACAAAGTCATACACAATAGTATGTGTATAGCAGAAATGGATCTGATTCCCCGAGACAGGCCGTTTGTTTGTGCCCCCTCCTCCAGAGATGGAGTCATTACTTTGCCTCATTGTTGTGACAGAGACCACTGCAATAAAATAGAACTTCCAATTCCAACACCAGGTAAGAGGTTTTGGCATATTTGATTTTTTTTTTTATTTTTTTAAGCAGAAAATTCTGTAAGAGTGGAAGTTTCAGTTTAGAAGTTGTAGGTGAATTTGAAGGCCTAAAGTACACTTTAGATTCTGCAAATAAAATTTCAAGAGATTTGGAACATGAAGTTTGATCTTCTGGATAAGGATGTTAGGACCGGTTCTGAAGACTTATATGCAAGTTAAATGGAAACTGTGAGTAAGCGTGTAGTTGCTTTTGTCCTTTGTAATACTTATTTTGATTCTTGAAAAAGTTACTGTGCAAAAGTTTTAACAAATACATTGAGATAACTTGAAGATCACTGCCAAATACAATAAATGCAGTTGCATAAAAAGAAAGAAATAGTTTTACCATTTTCTTTTATTTTTACTGTCAGGCCCTACTCCAGGAAAACCAGCTGCTAATCTAGGACCTGTGGAACTGGCTGCTGTCATTGCTGGACCTGTCTGTTTTGTCTGCATTTCACTAATGTTGATTCTATATCTTTGCCATAATCGTACTGTAATTCATCATCGTGTGCCAAGTGAAGAAGATCCCTCACTGGATCGTCCCTTTATATCGGAAGGAACTACTTTAAAGGATTTAATTTATGATATGACAACTTCAGGCTCTGGGTCAGGTAATGTCACACTTCTAGTAGTAATTACTCTGTGTTTAAGAGCCTTGTAAGGCATCAGATTTTTTTAGTATTGTCAAATCTACTTAAACTTATTTAGAAAAGCTACTTTCATGTAGATTCATTCAATATCGGTGAAGATTCAATATATGGAAGTAAGTGAAATAAAAGAAACGTACTGAGTTGCTGCTACAGTTCCTCATCATTCTGAGAGTACAGTCTGATATGCAGGGAATATCACAGTCAGCTATTGTAAATGTTTTGCTTCCTCTATTAGTAAGGCTCAGTCATGTACCTTTTTGTTCTGCACAGCATATCTGAATTAACATCTTCTGTGGTTTTGAGATAATTTGTAAAGTTTTTTTTCTTTAGCTTTAAGCTGAAAATTCATTTATATCTGTAGCTATTGGTTTATGAAGAATATTCTGAATTCTAAGTATGAGTTAATATTTTAGCTAGTTCTCTCATTACAGAAGATATTTTTTCAGTTGCAAATAGCCATTTCTATGTGTATAGAATGAATGCAGTATGCAGACCACATCTGAAGAACTTCTATCCCTTCATTTCATGAAGTTTTGTTTTAATTCTGATTTTAACAGGTGTTGCTCTGGGAAGATGAGGCAGTAGTCTGTTCACTGCATATAGTGTCTTCTTTCGTAATCCTGACATAGTTGCTTATATGATTGTGGTGGTCTGTGTCACAGAAATATGGTTTAATAGGCATTGATAGGGGATGATGTGTCAGATAAATTATTGTATAAATTAATTAATCTTCGCTCCATGTTAAGGAGTGAGACATAAGATTGTGTACTGTAACCTCTTATCAGGCTTCTACTATATAAAAAGTTTAAATAATTTAATACTGAAAATTATTCCTACTACTTGCAAATGTATATGCTGAAACATCCATGCCTTTTCAGAATACTTTCTGCGAAGAAATACTGGTGTTTGATTCTCAACTGCTGAATTCTTTAATTTCACAGAATTGGAAAAAACTATAACAACAAAACCCAAGCGTCTAGGTTCCCAAGGGTAAAACTGTTTTTGCTCTATCAAGTAAAATCAGCGTAACATCCTGAACATGTTTAGAATATAGGTCAAAATAAGTCATCTTTAGTCATATCTTCACTGAAGGTGAGGTTGCACTGAGTGTGCAGGCAGTTGTTTTAACTGAGAAAGTTTTTGTGTGTCCAAATAAGATTTGATCATGATAGGATAAGTTGCTGTCTGGTTAGAACTGGAGCTTTAGTAGTTTGTGTTTATCTCAATTTTCTCATTTATTAACAGCAACAACTAAATAATTAAAGTGATTAATAGAACTTCCAATATATTGGACTAGAACTTGATAAATGCAAATGCTGGACTTACTCCTCCAGTTATGTTCTTTCTAGGAGGGGTATACAGGAGTAAGAGACTAAGGAGGAGAATAAGGAGACAGAGATTTACATTTCTTGGAATGCAGGAAGTTATGATATATAATTATTACACTATTAGGAGCATAAAACTCTTTACTTAATGCCTGCAGGTACAGACTTTTCCTAAAGAAGGCTGAAAAGAAATTCTAATTTCTTTTTAAATGTTAAACCTTAAAAGAGCAGGTGTATGTTCTGTATGTGTAAGTAGTCATCTGCAATGTACTAGCTGCTATCACTTCAGTAAACCCAGGAAAGAAAGCCTTTAAAGTTTTCCCTTGAAACTGTGTTTAGTCATGCTTGTTTTAAAGTACTGTCTGGTTGATAGTTCCCTTCTAACTTCTGTTAGATAATCACAGCGGTTCTGCCACTTTCTACAAGGCTGCTTTCCCATGCTTCTTTAGATCAGAAGTCAGGTCTGTGATAATGTTAATTCAGACTTAGTTGTCAGCTGGTCTTTCCATTCATTATCAGGAATTTTCCTTCATTTTCCTTCTGACCTTCTTCCCTGTGGTGCTTCTGAGCCTCTCTTCATGTTTGAAAACTTTGGAAGTACTCCTTCAAAATAAGCTCTTGAAAAGCGGGGAATTCCAGTTGGAAGAAACCTAGGATTCTTCCTCCGGAGCCAATGGTTAGAAACTACTGACTCTTCCCTTGCCTATTTGCAAATTACACTTTAAGTAAAAGCAGCATGCTGGGGAATTACTTAGTTTTCAGAGCTTCAGACCACTCAAGCTGGTCTAGACTCCTAGAGCACCTGACCTGCTATAGGATTTGAGCATTAGCTACTGATGGCTGCGTCAGAGGAAGAAAACCAACAAATATGGTTGAATTTGACTTGCCCTTAAGGAAAGTTCTTCACTAATTTGTTTTTGCTCTTGAAAGACAGTCATGTTCCCTGTAAAACAAGAGTGATCTTTTAACTTCAGCTGCAGGGAGTTCTGTGTTGTTCAGCTGTTCGTAAAATTTATTTAGTGTTCTATACTTCCCTTTTATTATGACAGTGGGATAGGAGGTGCTTCAGGTACCTATTTTCTGTACTGTTGGCAGTGTATATATTTGCAATGACTTGAATCACTTTGTCTCAAAATTAGTCAATCAATGACTATATAAATTCACAGTGCCCTAGCACTTGAATTGATAATTTTCTTGTGTCCTGAAATATGCCTGCAGCAATTGAATCTCATTGAAATGTGTATTTTAGTCCAGACTTTAGTACAGCACATTAAAAATTGAGAAGACTGTACATTTATGGAATAAAGTAGGGATGGGGAAACAGGGTCACTGAAGGGAGAAAAGTCAGAGCTGCTAGTTAAAATAGTGCTTAACCCTGTCAAACTGAACTGTGTGAAAAGGGGTGCTGTTGGGGTGAGAGGTTGCAAGAAACACAAAGGAAATGTAGAGAACAGACAAAATAATCCAGACCTAAGAGGCACAGCTAAGGAAGTGTTTAGTCTGGTGACCTGAAGTACATATTCTGCTCTTAAATTTGTGCTGAGGGACCAAAAGAGCTCATAGTCAAATAAAAATGATTCTACCGATTTTGTATTATGGTATTCTCTGAAGAGAAGCATGTAAAACAGAAGTAATCAAAACTGTAAAAATGGGCCTCCTACTCAGATCAAAAGGGAAGTAGGTTTCATTTTCTGCAATGATGAGTAGTAAGCTGTTATTAATTATTCAGTCTTGACTTCTGCTAGTATTGCCCTGTTGTTCCATGACAAACAAGACCTGAAACAACTAGAGGCTTGACGAAAGGAATTGATGAAACATCTAAAATAGATCCTTCTGCTGAAGCTGCAACTTCTAAGAGAAGGATTGAGCTGAGAATGATTTTTCAGATCATGATGCAAATCTCTGAATATCGACTACATATTGTGTGGACAGATTGGGATGCCCAGCTGTTACTCTCCAACTCACAAATGACAAAGTAACTTAGTTGCAAGGAAATAGGAAGAATTGCCTACAACAGGGGGGAGAAGCTTTGATTATTATTGGTAGGTGACTTCAAGCAGGAACTTAAAGTGTTTAGAAATCCAGAGGGTCACAAAAATCAGTGTAAAGTTGAGTCTGTTGAAATAAATGTAAAACTCCTTAAACTTATCTGCAGTTCATAGAAGCTTGAAGGGAATAAGATTTTTCACAGTTCATGGGATTGTTTTTTTTTTTATTACTCTTTAGAGAAAGTCTTCTCGGCAGAGACTTATGAACAAGAACAAAGTTCTAGCAGCTGCTTTTGTTGGCTGCCTTTATTCTTCATAACTTAATTCTTCATTCCTTAATTCTTAAATCAGGTACAAACTTATGCATTGGAACGTCATTGGTCCAAACTAATCGGAGTACAGTTAAGATACGGGAAAGAAAAAGAACTCTTCTGTTAAACTCTCAGAAGGCTTGAGGATACTTTGTTATGATGTATGAAGACGATGAAGGCTTCAGGGATAAATAGGATGTTTTTGTATTTTACAGTGGCTTGAGAGTACTAACAGGCTACTGGCATACTTGGCCATGAGTGTGAGCATTTGACAGTCAATGTTGCTGATAAGCATGGTTTAACTTCAACTTAGAAATGGACCGAGTCATATATAGTGATAAATCAATGTCGTGGTTTAACCCCATGCAGCTGCTCACTCACCCCCCTGCCTCGGCTGGGAGGGGGGAGAGAATGGGGAGGGTACAAGTAGGAAAACTCCTGGGTTGAGATATCAACAGTTTAATAACTGAAATAAAATGAAGTAGAACAGTGAGAACAACAACAATTAACAGACTATACAAAGCAGGTGATGCACAAGGCAACTGCTCACTGACTGTGTGTCATGAATGGGGGGGACGAGCCCCCCCATACACCTTGTTTTTATAGTGAGCATGATGTCACATGG
>NW_009199688.1:0-49456 GCF_000690835.1 Fulmarus glacialis | reverse complement strand
GCTGCGTGGGGTTAAACCACGACAAAAACTCTAGCATACAGTTGCAGTATGGTTCAGTTGATCAATATTCATAGTGAAGTTAAAGCAATTAGTGCTGTTTATGCAGGGTAGATTTTAAAGATTATGTAGACCAGAAGCTGGAAATTTTTAATTAAGTGCCTTATAAATTAAATTGTCAATTATGTTACATCTAATGAAGTGGTATCATTATACTAGTGAGTGCTCTGTTCTAAAATCGTTTTCATCTGGAAGTGGTAGCTAATCCTTATATATGCTAATGTAGTAAGAGAAGAAAATGACGGCATTAAATATGCCTTTAAGAGTTGGAATATCTTCATTATCCCCTTGACATAAAAGAAAATAAACTTATTTTCTTCACATTCTCCATCAAATCACAGTTTAGTTTCATTTATATAGTGATAAAATACTGGTGATGAATCAGATAACCCACTTTGAAGCATTCCTGTTCGCTTTTTGTTCTTCTGTGGACCCTCATTTTGACCTTGCCAATGGAAGATATGCATTAGAAACAGCTACTACTAGGACATTGAAGGGAAAGGAATAGGAAGTTCAAAAAACTGTTAATATACATCCATTTTCTCTTTTTAATAGATTATAAAAACTACTACTGGTAACTAAAAACCAGTAGTACAATAATTGGTTTAAAGACTGTTTGTTTTGTTTTGGGGTTTTTTTCGGGGGAAGGAAAAATAGTGTTACAGCTACCTCCTCCTTGCTTGCAGCCAAAGGAATCATTTGTTGTTTCCAAACAAACACAAATTCTGTGAATATAGTAATTTACACTTTTCAGCCACAGATTATATTACTTTCTTCTTTAGGGTAAATGACAGACAATGAACTTCAGGTAGCATACTTGTTTGTAAAAGTTAAACTGAATACTCCTTAAATGATTTATTCTAGAGGAAACTTGATGGAAAGTCCCAAGTACTTGTCCAGGAGCAAACCTTTTCAGAATACCCTTTCTTGCCTTTACCAGGGTGAAGTATCTGGTGATGCTGGGGTCTTTTCAATCTGTGTTTCTTTAATTTGCAAAACTGCTTTAAAAAAACAAAAAGAAAGAAGAGGAGGAGCAGTTCCCTGTGTAAAGAATTTAACTGTATTGGCAGAAGGCATGCTTTACTTACTTGCACTTTGCTGATACTTAAAAAGAAATCCATACATTCCCAGAGGTCCATGGTCACTAGCCTGAAAACCTGCATGTTAGGATAGCATTTAACATTACACAGAAAAGCTGAAATAGGTTATATATAATAGAGGAGGAAATTGTTGATAATACCATGAGCAACAATTTGAAAAGGAAAATTTCCTTCAGTGCATATTTAAGTAGAAAAACAATATTCAGGTAACCTTAAAGTTGCTCTGAATGTTGTTCCTCCTGCATGACAACCAGTATACTTTTAGCAAAAGTGATTTGGATGATTTTTCCGTCTACTGGCTTAGTCTGTTAGTTAGTTATCCTATCATAATCATGGTAAATTACTTTCTGTTTTGTCGTTATCTGTTTGTATTATCCTTTTTCAAACAAGTCTAAATTTTTTCATATTTTGAAGGCATCAATTTCTCTGCAACTATTTGCAACTATTCCTATTTAAAAATACTTTTTCTCCTCCAACAGAATTATGATTTAAATGATGACACAGTGCTTAATGAGATAAAATTAGCAGATGCTGATCAGTACCAGGTACCTGATTTGTGTGCAGAAGAGCTTGCTGTAATCCTTGGAATATGGTACGTTAGTTCATAGTTACTTAAAATACTGCATGAATCATTGTGATAATGAAATAATGAAGTGGTGGGTTGATGGGACATTTTTCCTTCCTTATCATACAGTCTGGCTAAAATGGTAAAAGATTTGCATTATATGTGGATAGCATTTTCAGTTATCTCAGAGTGAACACTAGTGTCCAGTTCAGAATTTCAGCGTTTCATTAATTGCTATATTGTTCTCTTATCCTGGAAAAGCTCCTTGTTCTTTGTGCCTCAGTTCAATAGCAGTTGACATTAGTTACCATATGGTGATGACACTTTGGTAAATTTTGAAAACATATTTCAGAGTCTGCAATGGTCAGCTTCCTATGAGGATCAACCATGTCTTTCAAGAAAAATGCTGCCTTGGTATTCAGTGCAATGGGAATACTTGCATAAATTCAGAGCGTCCATTGCTGGTTACAAGCTATAGTACAAAGTCACTGTGGTTTTGCACCTAAGTCTTTTCTTTTCCTGGCTTTCAGAATTTACATGCTTCATGGGTTTTGGAAATGGCACAGAAGAGCAAAAAGCAGCTTGAGATTTGAGGAGAATAAGCTGGCTGCTAATGAATATCCTCATTTTCTAATAGAGAAATCCTTTTTCTATGATGCAGTGGTCATTTAGCGGATGACAGTTATCACACAATTTTTTGTGTGTGATTTGTTTCAGAAGTATTAATGTGTCGAAGTAAAAATGGCAACTTTGATGCAGTATTCATCATTCATACCTCTCAAAACGCTTTTCTGATCTGTGAGTTGCAAAATGATGGAATCTGCACTACTGCTGAAATACCTTGCCCAAGCCAGAAGGCGGTTAGGAGCTAAACAATGAGTGAATCCTAGTTCCCAAGTCTCAGACAGGTGTTCCTCTGTGGGCGCACATGGGTGTTACAAGATCTATCTTTGTGATGGGGTGACAGCAATAACAGGCCAGCGAAAGGCTAGTGAGACAATTCAATGGCATGAGCTAACAACCCGGCATTTGGCAGTAGTTCCTTTGTGGTGTGGGGCTTTTTGCTTGTTTTGTACGTGTTACAATATTTCTTTCTCCCCACTCGCCAAAATTTTCAGTTCTTTTTCCCCTTCTTGTCTTATAAAGTGCAGTGGAAGTCGTTAATGGAGAGAAGATTGTTTCCTTTCATATGCCCATTTCTCAGACTGCAGCTTTTTGAAGGAATTCATGAGTGGAATATGTACTGTGGCTTTGTATTTTCTTTATTCCCCAAGGTTTAAACTTGTTTTCTTTTTGAGGCCACATCTAGATCCAGTTTGAGGACAAAGGAGTAGAGTGAACAGTGGGTTGGCATATATTCTCGGCCAGGTCACTCTCAGTCTTTCACACTGACTCAAGTCAAGGCAAAGCCTTCCCCTTCCTGAGAAGCATTTTCATGCGCGCACTTCATTTTTTAATACAGTATTGTCTTATATTCAGATTATATCATCCCTCCTGCCTCCACCCTTCTGAAGGAAATTTTAATTTTTCTATTGTTCTTTCTCTTTTTTCTTTTTCTGTGAAAGAGTAGAATTTGAATTTTACATTGGCTGGCTGCACAACAGGTTTCTTGACCACAGTGTGTCACTTTGAAACCACCACTGTCATGCTCTGAATAGTAGCTAGAAACCATCTTGACTGTCTTCTGTATGTGTACATTATAATCCAAGTGGTATGTGAGTTTGGCAGGACTCAAGGCAAGAAGCTTATTTAAGAAACTAAAAACAACCAACAAAAAAAAATTTTCAGTGCTGCTTCCCCATAGGAATGGTAACTGCCATTCAGTGGGTGGGATAATGTTAAACAACTGAAACTATTTCAGTCGTAGATGGAGACAAGATTTCATATCCAGCCATGTTGCAGAAATGTTAGTAGAATGCCAGCTTTGAGAACTGTTCTTCTGAGGGGATTTAGGATACAGTCCTTGTGACTGAGTGGAATTTAGGCTTGGATTGCTGGCTGTATCTTTGGTGTCTATACCAGCTATTGGCATATCAGTTTGCAAGGAAGCATATACATGTTAAAGCATTTAGCATTGGCTTTTAAGGAAAACATACTTCTCAGACCTTAGCTATAGGAAATTCCTTGCTTTTCTTTCATGCTTGAGGTCTTCAGTTCTGTAGAGTAAACACCTCATTTCATAATTAATAAGTTGGCTTTAGAATTCCTTTAAGTTTCCAAAGCAGTTCTAACTAGAGTATGTGTTAGGTCTAGCACTACCTTAATGGTATCTGTTATTGACTGCCATTGTGAGCAGTGGGTGTTTTCTCTAACGCAAATAAACTTTTAGACGCTGACCTGGTTTGTTGAAGAAAGGCAGCCTGCAGGTAAAGAAAAAGAGTAAATGTGAGCAAATTTTTTCCTAAACATTTCACTGTGCTTGCTAGTATTTGTTTTACAGCAAATGTCAGAAATGCCCCTTAATTCAACTAAGACTTTTGTAGCTAAATAATGTTAACTCAAAATCAGCAACATGCAGAAATGTTTGTGGATAGCAGAACAAACTGAAAATTGTTACAACTTTTGGAAAATGCTTAATTACAATTACATAGGATCCTATGGAATTACCTGAATACACATAATGTTTCCTGCTGTGAAGTAAGTTTCAAGTAGGTTACAATGATCAAATGGCTAAACAAAGTGCTATTACAGTATTACTACAAACATTTTCATCTCCTCCTCCCCAATAACATTTTAAGAGGATA
Source organism: Fulmarus glacialis (assembly GCF_000690835.1). Taxonomy (NCBI): domain Eukaryota; kingdom Metazoa; phylum Chordata; class Aves; order Procellariiformes; family Procellariidae; genus Fulmarus; species Fulmarus glacialis. The sequence goes on along the minus strand of NW_009199688.1, from coordinate 44,990 downwards.
TAAAATATTTTTTGAAAGTGTTGAAATATCTCATACCAGCGTCTTTACAAAAATCCAAGCAACATCTCATGCAGTATGCTTAAGCCAGCTTGTAAATAACATGCATGAGCCTCAATCAATTAGATTTTTTTTAAACCTCTCTGTTACACTGACGCAAGGAAAAAACAGCTTATTTATCAGTAATCCATTTATATAAAAAAGTAGAAATGTAAACTGTACCCAGCCAGTTCCCTGTGGCATTTGTAATTTGGGGCAGTTTCCTTTAAAGTGTTTGGCTATTCTATTTCTTCTCTGCAAATTCCTTTTCTTCCAAATACTGAACAGTCTGTAGAACTAAATCTAAAAGAAGACATTTGCCTCTTATGATAATGAAACTGTAGCTAAAACAAGGTGTAGAAGGAGGAATAACCACCGCAGTCTGCCTCACTTACACAAAGGTTTCCTATTCCATCATATCCAGATTTTGTAGTATCTGTATAGGAAGAAAGTGTCTAGAGGTGTCTTCAGATCATCTCACTGCAGCAGTAATGCAACCTAAAGGAAATACTAAAGAAACTCCTAGGAGTGCAGAAGCATCACTTGGCTAGGACTTTTTTGAGACTTCATACGAAAATAACTAGTCACGATGGTATAAAATTTATCTTATAGTCAAGCCTTAAAACTGTGGCCAAAACTCTGTATAGAGCCTCGTACCAAACTTTCAGAGGCTGATGGAAAAAGATATTAAAGTTCCAATTTAAAAATAAAATAAAATAAAAATATAAAAAAACCCAAGAATGGGCCACTGTATGATTTAAATAATGTGTTAATATGGTATAGATGCCAAAATGCTGAGAATCTGAGAAGGGAGTATGTTTTCCTTGTCACTTAGAAATAGCCCAAATTAGATCACTGGTAGAATAGACAACAGCAGCTGTGTGTCAGCAGCTTGGGAAGAAAATCCCTTCTCATCACTTGATTTACCATTTTTTAACAGGGGAAAGCTTTTAGAAATGAGATATGGCTATAGAAAATTCTAAAAAAAGCAGAGAGAAATGTCCAATGGCTGGTTATTTTTTAATCTTTTGCTGTCTCTCAGGGATCAAATCAGGTCAAAATAGCGTGTTATACTGGAGGTACCTCATCTCAGTCAAAGACTATGCACCAGTCTTCAGCTGGTAAGGAAAGCATCAGGAAGCCTAACTTTTATTATACAATAATACGTTGGGTAATAATATATTATACAGTTAACAGAGTGAGCTGTAGAAGCGTACTTGAAACAGCTGCATAAGCACTAAATAGCATTAGGACTAAAGGATTTTTAACAGAATTGCCAAATAGGAGCTTTTGAATCGATTGAGTAATTAGAAAAAAAAATCCCAATATACATGTTGGCAATGGAAACATCATGGGAAACTTGGGTAGGTGAAACAGGAAAACATTTAGCTACTTGAAATTTGAGACTCTAGTATTAGTTGGCTGGCTGTTCTCTAGTCAATGGAGAAATTAGTACCTTCAGAGGGTGATTCATTTTACTTCAGGCACTTATTTTACAATGGATTGAATCACTCCCTACATTTACCTTTATTTTTGTATGGGCTATGAAGGAAGCATAGACAGTTAGCTAGATTAAAGGCCTAAATTTTACATGGTTAAAGTTCGGTAAGATGGATCATGTGCTTATTAAGATTTTATATTTTTTTATATATATGATTGCAGCCTTCTTTGTGCTTTATAGCAAGGTCATGCTATATAGCTTGTATCAGAAGTACAAGGCAATGGCAGGTAAATAACTATTTTTGTGTTTTTATAAGAGAGACCATTCTCTCTTCCGAGCCATTCCGAGATGGAAAAGGTTATATTAAACTGACTGTGGAAGGCCAGAGCTTACACATGTTGTCTTATGAAAGTAAAAGCTATGAAATAAAATCTTGGACAGCGTTAAAGGTGATGAAGGTTTTTCTCTTAAATACTTTTTGGCACTCTGGCCCATCTTTATAAACATATCATGTAAGTGTAAATTTTTTTTTTGAAACAAACCAATTACAGGTGCCAGACAGTATAGTGATCTCACCATGGTTAGTTTATGGCTGTTTAAAATCATTGCTACAAAATATATTGCTGTGCACCAGTACATATAGCTGTGTGAAGAGATTTCACTGGGGAAATGAACTTCCTGTCTTGCTATTCAGAATGCTCACATAAAAAAACATTAGGCTCTCTTTCATTCACAAAATTAACACAGCTGGTAGAACTGCATAGAAGTACAGCAAATACTCATAAAAATGCATATGTGGAAAGTCTGACCTATCTATTCTTCATCATCTATCTCATGCTAGTTAACTGTAGTTTTAAGTAGCTACCTGAGGAGCTTGAATTTGCATTGTCTGCACTTGCAGAGAGGTAATGCACCAGGAAACATAAGCAAACAAAAACTCAGCAGTTGTCTTCATCCATCTAACTTCATATACTCTGTCTTCAAGAGTGGCTGTGAGAAGATACCTCAGGGTGAGTAATAACAGGGCAAGCATGTGTTGCTCCCTTCTCCCTAATACTTTCCCAGCCTCTAAATGGTGATTTCTTGAGCCTAATCTGGCTTGTTTGTATGGCAGCCCTCAATGGATCTCTCAAATATTTGTCGTCTTCCGTTGAGCCCATGTAAATTTCTTGCATTGGTAGCATCCTTTGGCAAAGGTGTCTGTCTACATATTTTGTGTTTGCTGATCAAAAATCCTCCTCCAGGTAGTTTTGATTGCCAGTAGCTTCATTTAGTGACTTAACTCTCTTATTTCCTTACAATTTTGAAAACCTCTGCAATGTCCCTCTTTGATTAGTCCTAGCCTAATCAGAATTCCTTTTGTATAAGTTGTTACATGTTTATAAGGCATAAAATATCATTATTCACCATCATAAAACAACAGTCATTCTAGCTGTCTGTTTCTGAAATTTTTCCAATACTGAATTACTGCTTTTGAAATGGAAGGTCCAGAACAGAACATTATATTCATGGGTGGACAAAGGCTTTATGTCATATTTTATGTAGGCTTTATGTTATTGCTTTGTATACTTTATGTAATATGCCCCAGTACGTTATTCTCTATTACTTTCCTAATTAATTACTCACATTTTGATTTGCCTTTTTAACAGCTGCCTAGTACCGAGCTAGTGTTTTCATGCAGCTGCAGTGCTGTGAAGAGTTGCTCCTGAATAGAATGGTCAGATCAGAGCCTATCATTTTTTGTGAAGCTAGGGCTGCATTTCCTGTTGTGCATTGCTTGGCATTTTTATTTTACTACCCTTTTGCTCTATCCTGTAAGGTCTTTCTGCAGCTCCTTATTGTCTATTCACATCCTTACTTCAAAGAATGTCATATCATTTGCAGGCTTTCTCACCTCACTATACATTCTCCGTTCCAGTTTATTTATTAATATTATAGCACATGGATCACAGCACAAAATCTATGCAGGATTACAATGGTGACCTTCTCTGTTGGGATGGCTGTCTATTTGTCTCATACCACTTCCCATCTTTTAATCAGTTACTGACCTTTGCCAAGACATTCCCTCTTATCTCATGAATACTCAGTTTCTTTGAAAGTCCTTCTTGGTGAGGGACTTCTCAAAAAATCTTAGAGATCCAAGCTGATTTCATCAACCAGCTTATGTATATCCTCATGCTGGTTAAACTTTCCAAAAGCCCCCAACAGGTTTGTAACACCGGATTTTTTTTTTCCGGTAGCCTGGCTGACTCTCCCCATACACATTGTATTTGTCCAGAGATCTCTAGTCCTTCTGTTAATTATATAGTCTCTTCGTACCTGCAACAGATACTATGCTTACAAGCCAGTAGTTACGCTGATCCCCTGACACCAATTTTAAAGGCTGGCATCATTGTTGCTGCTCTCTTGTCTTCAGACACTGAGGAAGTTTTAAATGAGGACTTATACGCTGCTTTTAGCGTCTCAGCTATTTCATCCCGAAACTCACTTTAAACTTTTTTTTCTGAATACTCTTTGTTTCTGTTAACTTAGCATCCAACCTCTCAGTGTGTAACCTCTTTTGCAGCTTTTTAATTTCAGAAAGGTTCTTCCTTCCTGTAATTCTCTCCCTACCCCAAAAAGGCTCTCTTGTGGGAATTTTACTATGTTCTTCTACAATAAATTGTAATGCAATGAATTCATATAGCTTCTCTGCAATGGCTTTTATATCAGGGCTGTTATGTGGTCCTCTGGACTCTCACAATTTTTGTTCTTGCTGTATTGTGAAGATTTAGCACTGATTTTGACTCTCGGTTAGTTGCTCCTTAAATGCTTTTTGGACTCAATTATATTTTTAGAGATATTTCATTATTATTATTATTTAATATTCCAGTTTTTGATCCTTTCTGTATTCTGTGCTTTAATACAACTTCAGCTATTTGAAGAACACTGTTTTGTTTTTAATAGCTTTTAACAATGTTCTTTAACATTGTCAACTTTCTAAATCAGTACTTGAAGCAGGAATTTTTAGTCTTAATCCAAAAAGGGGTACTTTGGGATGATTGCTATTAATTCCACTGTTACAAAGATGATAGCTAATTAAGTCCCAAACTGTATAACTAGTTAGTTAAACTGGGTACCTTATCCATTAGCCTGCCAATGTAGATCTGATTAAAGAATTGGTTGTAAGTTGTAAGCTATTGGCAATTAGCTTTTGCTGATTTACTAGAAAATACTTTTTTCTGCTGCAGAGTAGATCTTACTCTAACGTTGTGTTTTATCTGTCTAAAGAATGTCTATTTATCTTTGTTTTCTTTCCCTCTTCTACTTCATTCAACTCCCTAAGACAGGATTCAAGAATGGATAGAAAATACGTTGCAAAGCTGAATGATGTGGTGATTAGTGATTTCTCTTCATATTTTTATGAAAAGATGGCTCATCATAGATCCTACAGCAACAGATCCTAAATTCCACTCTGATTTCAGCTCCTGAAATTCTCTGGGGTGAACTGCTTAACCTGTCGGTGAAATCAGAACACATACAGGGTATAGAAGTGAAATGTTCGTAAAGTACTCTGACAAGAGTCATTAGAAATGCTTAAAAGCAAGCTACAATTCTACTCTAGATTCAGATTTAAAATATAGCTTTAAACTTGATTTGATTCAGTATGGAAAATCATTAAAACAATTTCATTTTTCTTTTATCTTTCAAGGTTTGCATTACTGTATTTGTGTGTCTTAAAGCATTGTACATGGATGTAGGAGAAATGGAAATTAGAGACCTATTTTAGCACTGCTTTGATCTGGAAGAACTACATCTGTATGCTTCAAAAAGCTGTGACAAAACTATCTAGAATAAGAAAAGGATTAATCCTTTCTGCTTGAATCAATATATCTTTTAGGATGCTGAAAAATAAGTTCCAATTTTGTCAAAATTCAACTGTCCCTTGGTTTGTCTATTCTTTTCAAAAGCTTTGGACATGTCACTTAACATTCTGGTTGCCTAGCTGCTGTGATGTTCTTGTTACAATATTTGAAGTTTTCTTGCTGCCTTTTTTACTTCCCCCCTCGCCATGGGTAGAGAAATTTGTTACTTTTCACCTGAAGTCCCATTTGTATTAGTGATTAGTGTTTAGTGAGTTAAGTTGACTACCTCAAACTGACTATAAGTATTTCTGTTAGCAGCTGACATTGAACAAGGAAAGAAGTAACTGAAGCAGAGAAATTCTTTACTGCTTTCCTGTTTTCATGAAAAACTTTCTCAAGGAAGGAAAAAAAAGTGATATATATGACAGAATTGTTTTCTAGCAGTTTTGTCTAAAACTTTCAAAAAAGCCCACCAATAACATCATTTCTTTTCTGTGGGAAGATGGGTGAAAATGCATTACTGTAATAGTTAATAAACTTTTCTTTTTTTTTTTTCAACTGATCTCTTATCCTGGTTTCGGCTGGAATAGGGTTAAATTTTTTTCCTAGTGCTGTGTTTTGGATTTAGTATGAGAAGAATGTTGATAACACACTGATGTTTTCGGTTGTTGCTAAGTACCCTCCTAGTCCAAGGACAGCTCCCATGCCTACTGACTGAGCTAGGTACACAAGATGGGAGGGAACATAATCAGGACAGCCAGCCCAGCTGGCCAATGGGGTATTCCATACCATGTGACGTCATGCTCAGTATATGAATGGTAGGCGTGATCCAGGAAGTAGCGATTGCTACTTGGTTATCGGTCAGCGCGGGTGGTGAGCAATTGCATCGTGCATCACTCATGTTGTATATTCTATCATTATCATTATTATTTTCTCTTTTCTGTTCTATTAAACTATCTTTACCTCAGCCCACAAGTTTTTCTCACTCTTACCCTTCCGATTCTCTCCCTGTCCCACCAGGGAGGGGGAGTGAGCGAGTGGCTGCATGGGGTTTGACTGCCTGCCAGGTTAAACCACGACCAGGTTAATCTGTGGTTAAGATTCAGAACCACAAAAGTTAAGTCAGGAAGGAGGAATAATAGTTAGGTTTCCTTGTTGACAGAGTCCAACTTTACTGAACATAACAAGAATAAAAGGTGATGTCAAGGTCTTCACTTGCTTTTTGAAGCCCTTTCTCATTAGTACTCAACCAAAAGCATAGTTGGTATTTCCTTGTGGCCACGCTCATACAGCTTACTCAAGCTGATGGTATTATGAAACATCAGCATCAATGGTATGAAGCATGTGTGGAACCTCCATCATGGGAGGTCTTTAGGAATAGACTGGATAAACATTTGTCTGAAGTTGCAGAGGTTTGTAGAGCAGGAAGAAGAGTTGGAAGATCTCTCAAGTTTTCTTCCACTGTAGAAATGGTTGTCTTTCAGCTACTTTGGTCATGTTCTTCCCTAAAATAATGTGCAGGTCTTTTTTAAAAAAAATTCTGGTCAGTAATGCCCTTCTTCTTTCACCCACCCACTCAATTTGCTTTATTAGGTGCCTGTGTTGTTACAGGATAAAACTAGCTGGTTGATTAATCAGAGGATTATTATTATCAAAAAGGTGAAGAAACCCTTTTGATGAAACCTTGAACCTTAAAGAACTGCATTTATATAATTTCCGTTCAGGTTTGAGCAACCTACTCATGTTTATGTCAATTCACACAGATGTTTTCACTTGCACATAAGTCTCCCAATAGTTTTAACAAATACATACATCTTATTCTTTTGGTTTATGTTGTTGTGAGTAATCATCAACTCTAAGCCTGATATGCTTTTAGATTCTTTATTATATAACTTATATAACAATTTTAGATGTTACCATTTTAATAAATTGAGAGCAGCTCCCATATGCCACTTACCTTCTGTGATAGCTCTTTCTAAAAAAAAAAAAAATCACTTAAAAAAATCACTGCACACACTGACAATTTTGTTTATTTTGGTGGAGTTTTGTAGTCATGTGTCATCATTGTCATCACCGCCACCCCGCAGAAATTTTGGGGAAAGTTTGATAAGAAAGCATCAAGAAAAGGACATTTAGTCTTTAATACTGCTAAGTCACAGAAGAAGAGGGGGAAAAGAGATCTTATCTCCTAATTGAAGTAGGAAATTGAATCTCAGAAGGGGGTGTAATTATGCTTTTGCTCTGTCTCTCAGCCTACCTGTATTTGGCTGCAGTCCTTCAAACAAATGCCATTTGCATTGGCAGAGTAGAATCTTTTTCAAACTTCTTTCAATCCTTCTGTATTGTACATGAGGTAGTTGGAATAGGATGGCAAGAGAAATCAGTGTTGTGATACCCGGTAACATGCACAATGTAGAGAGAAATTTTTAAGTACAATGTATAAAAAAAGTCAGCTTATTTCTGGTTTTCAGTAAGAAACAGACTCTGTTCTTCCTTTTGTTAACAAAACATAAGGCTGAAAAATGTAAACTGTAAGTATCATTAAATGAAAATTTAATTAAACTGTTAAGGTTGGAAGGGACCTCTAGAGATTATCTAGTCCAACTTCCCTGCTTGAAACAGTCAACTAGAGCAGGTTGTTTATGACCATGTCCAGTTGGACCTTGAATATCTCCAAGGATGGAGACACCACAACCTCTCTGGGTAACCCCTTCCTGTGCTTTACCACCTTCACATTAATGAGTGGTTTGCTTACTTTTTTATAAATGGAATTTTCTGGCTTTCAGTTTGTGCCCATTGTTTCTTGTCCTTTCATTGGGCACCACTGAGAAGAGTCTGGTTCTGTCTTGTTTATTCCCTGCCATCAGGTATTTATACACATTAATAAGATCCGCCTGAGCCTTCTCTTCTCCACGTTAAACCATCCCAGCTTTCTCACCCTCTCCTTGTATGTCAGATGCTCCACTATCTTAACCATCTTTGTGGCCTTTTGCTGGCCTTGCTCCAGTATGTCCACATCTCTCTTGAACTGAGGAGCCCACAGCTGGTGACAGCACTCTAGGTATGGTCTCACCAGTGCTGAGTAGAGGGGAAGGATCACCTCCCTTGACCTGCTGGCAGCGCTCATCCTAATGTAGGCCAGGAGGCTTTGGATGACTTTGCTGCAAGGGCACATTGCTGGCTCATGTTCAGCTTGGTTTTTGTCCTTTTGTGCTAAGCTCTTTACCAGTTTGGGTCTGCCCCCAGCCTGTACTGGTGCATGGGGCTATTCCTCCCCAGGTGCAGGACTTTGCATCATGTCCCATCATCAAGGTCATTAATGAAGATGTTAAACGTTATTTGATCCCTGGGATACACCCCTAGTCACTGGCCTCCAGCTGGACTTCATGCTGCTCATCATAATCCTTTGAGACTGGCAGTTCATCTAGTTTTCAATCCACCACGCTGTGCATTTATCTATTCCATATTTCATCAGTTTGTCTATGAGGATGTTATGGAAGACAGTGTCAAGCACCTCTCCAAAGTCAAGATAAAGTCCACCAATCTAGTCATTTTACCATGGAAGGCTATTTGGTTAATCAAGCATGATTTCTTCTACCTAAACGCATACGGACTATTCTGTCACCTTCTTGTCCTTCATATCACAGATTGGTTGAGGTAGGAAGGGACTGCTGGAGATCATCTTGTCCAACCCCCTGCTCAAGCAAGGTCAGGACTTGGCATTTCCCTTTGCAGAACTGCATGAGGTTCCTGTCAGCCTGTTTCTCGAGATCTCTTTGGATGGCAGCACAACCTGCTGGTATATCAGGTGCTCCTCCCAATTTTGTGCCATCAGCAAACCTGCTGAAGGTACTCTCTGCTCCATCACCCAGATTCTTAATAAAGGTGTTGAACACTATTGGACTCTGTATTGACCCCTGGGTACACCAGTAGTTATTGACTTCCAACTAGACTTTGTACTGCTGATCACAACCCTCTGGGCCCACCTGTTCAGCCAGTTTTCAGTCCACCTCACTGTCTGCTCATCAGCTTCTTTATGAGGATCTTATGTGAGACAGTGCTGAAAGCCTTACTGAAGTCCAGGTAGACAATGTCCATTGCTTTTCCAAATCTACCAACCCAGTCATTTCATCATAGGAGGTTATCAAGTTGGTCAAGCATGGCTTCCCCTTGGTGAATCTGTACTGACCACTCCCTCCATGTGTTAGGAATAGCTTCAAGAAGGATTTGCTTCATATCCTTTCCAAAGATTGAGGTGAGACTAACCTGGATTCTCCTTGCTCTTATTGAAGATAGAAGTGACATTTGCTTTCTGTCAGTCCTCAGGAACCTCTCTTGATCGCCTTGACTTTTCAAAGATAATTGAGATTTCAACAGGTGGCCTCTATTCTGTACCTTGTTCTTGTGGCTAGTAACAAGGTTTTAATCAAAGCATTGACTGTTATTTCTGCAATGGTAATTGTATCATACGTACAGAGAAGAATTAGCAAAATAGCAAGAAAAAAGTTAAATTGGAGCAAAGTCTTGTCTCTACAGTAAAGTATGTAAAGTAGGGAGCATTTTCAATCTGTGATCTATCATCACAATTAAATACTATCTTTGCAATTTTAACCTGTAATATGAAGCCTATTGCAAAGTTTAAGGAATAGTGTGATGAGTTTAAGCTTATGTATATAGCCATTATATAGGTTTCTTGATCATCCATAGTCTGTGGTATGATTTAGGATGTATTTCCACTCATTATCTTTTGTTTTCACAGGGAGCTTGAATTGTAGCCTTGTTGCTCTTTGTGCCCCTTGGAGGTATCTCTTGTAGTATATTTGTAAATGTTGGTGGACTGTTGTCTAAGGAGAACATCCACCCTTGTAGAGTTGTAAGCCCAATTTCTTTATCATCTCTGTAAACACATCCAACTGTGAATAAAATAATTTTAATTCCCATCTCTGTGTATTCTTCTGGTTTTCCCCTTCTGTGTACCACAAGCTAGTGGTACGCCAGTTAGTGAGCGATGGACCCCTGTGGTCATGTTCCTTGAGTGACTAGAAAGAGGATGTTTGTTTGAGATTACCCTTCAGCACTTTTTAAGCATTAGTGGTTTTTTGCTTTGCAGAATGTGTGTCCCATTAGTCATAGAATTTTAAATGAAAACAGACCTCTGTAAAAACAGAGAATGGGTTTAAAACTGCTTAGGATTTGTAAAATTGTTATTGCCATAAGCTTAAACTGAGTAAGACGTTTCAATTTAGAATGGTCTTGGAAAGGCACTACTAAAATATCTTGGTCCCCTAAATAGTTCTTTTTTTTCTGTGATTGCTTCTAGGTCTAGGCCTTCTTCTGCACATACTATACTCCCATTTGTCTATGTAACCGTTTTCCCAAATCTTGTTTAGAGTTCTGCAAGTTTGAAAAAACATGTTCTGCATAATGGTATTCTAAAGATTAAATCAGCATTGGTTTTTGTTTTTGTTTTTTTTTCTTTACAGTATAGACTTCCAAAAGAACAACCCAATACATAAATTAACTGAAGAGGAACTTCTGGCTTTTACTTCAGTGAGTAACTTATCTGGACTTCTTAGTAAACGTGTTTTCACTTAATATTTAAGTTAAGTACCAGGCAGTAATCTGTCGATCACATTAATCATGAAACTGTTTGGAAACCAAGTTTTTTTTAGTACTCAATCATTTAATTACCTTTTTCTTATTTCAAGAAATCAAAGTGATGCTGAAGTTCAATCCAGTTTTCAGCCATCATCATGCAGGATAAGCTAAAAATTTAATTTTACCTGAAAATACACACAAAACATTTTTTTACATTTTTGTTTTAGGTTTTTTAACTATATGAATTATAATGTAATATTAAACCAAGCATTTTTACAGCAAACTCCTCCTATGGCACTAGTGTTAAAGGTGCTCTTCTTTGAACAGTGTTTAAGTGGAGTTCAAAAGGAATTTCAGCTTTATTCTGTCAGATTTATTCAGTCTACGTATCAGATGTTCTACTGAGACATGTTTCTTCCCAGTTCAATGGCTGATTTGCTGCAGAACAATTCTATGACTCCCAAAGAAGCCTTGAAAATTCTAACATTTTTTTTCAATGTAATTTTTTTTACTCAAGACAAAACACAGTTTGCTTCCTTCGTCGATCACTTCTGGTTTTGTGTGTTTTTCAACAATAGTTTATAGGGGTGGGGGGGTGGAGGAGGAAAGGCCAGTGATTATACTGCCATTTTTGCTTCCTTTCCACAATGTTAGAGTTCCGCTTTGGTGCAGTAAAGAGGACTTGCTCTCCTACCCAAGCCTTGTAGACCCTTTTGCTACAGTAGTGCTATCTGAAAAAGTAAATTCTTGTTAAGTGTTTGCAGATAGAATCTCAGCAAAAATCCCTTTGATTTCAGTTGAGTTAGAATTTTATCACTGACACTTGTAGTTGTGAAAGGACTGTGGACAGTAATCTGAGGTTAACTATGGTAATGTTTTGGCTTTTTTTTTTTTTGTGGTAGTAAAAGGAAGTTCAGTCTGTAAAAAAGAAAATCCTAATCTTTTTATTAGATAGATAAATGTAAAATAGGTTGGTTTTAAAGTAATGTAATTAGTAGTATGCTAATACAGTACATATAAGATCTGCATGAGGGAGCTGAGTGAATCACTGTAAAACAGTTTGGTTTATGTAGGTTTTCTATTTGTTGCTACAATGATCATAGTGCTTTCTCATGATATAGTTTCTGAAGTATTGTGTTTTGAACTACAGTTTTGATTTGTTTTTTTAAAAGGTGGAAATAGAGAGCAGGAAAAAATTGAAATGTAGAAAAAAAGAGACTGTCCACTGTCACTTCATATTGTAGTAATTGAAGTACCCAATAAGGATATCAAAGAATTATGTCCATTAAAGGAGAGGAAAAAATTTGCAGAAAGAATAAGTATGTACAAAGTAAGGAAATGCACACATAGAAAAGGCCATAGGAATGAAGAAAAGCTGGTGAACTGAATACTGCAAACTTTTTTTAAAAATGGTGAAACTATTACAGTATAATTTTTTGCAAAAATGACGTTAATGCAAATGTATGAAATTTCAAGACGTGCATATAATTTTGTTAAAACAAACCCAAACCCTGCCATTTTTGCGTTAAAATAAATTGAGGGTTTTCTGTGAAACTCGGAATTTTGCTTCTCGTATTTTATTTCCTGTCAAACTCCCTGGACTTTTTTTGTATGCTCCCTGCTTCAGTCTTCCCACTACCCGCTAACGTTTGCTTAATTCTTGGGTGGAAATGCAGCCATTATATACCTGAATCTTGAAATAATTTCTCCATATATTCTATCCTTTTAATATTAAATGGAGTGATATTGTGATAACAGAACATCTTTAATAAGATTGGCCCTACTCCTGTAATGGTGTACTTTCCAGAATAACAGTAATGAAACCAGGAGTGGGGTTTAGTTGTTTTAACACTTGAGTTTTCAAACATTTAAACACTCTTCAGGTTTTACAGCAGAGGAGAAAAAGTCAAGGTAGCACATATATACTAGGCAAGAAAGATAATCAGCTTTACTGTCATGTTTTATCTGACATTGCTTGACAGATCATATTACCTATTATCTGAGATGTAAGAGATCTGTTGTGTGAATTCTTCATAATGATGAGAAAATTAAACTGCAATTTTCTGCCATCTAGTGGCTGATTCCTCAAAAAATCACAGGAGAGCTGATGAACTTGCTTCTTAAATATTTATTGCAGTGACTGTAGGGAGCTTATGTTTTCATTCATTTATTTATTTATCTTTTTATAGAGCTTCTAAGTCAGCTACAGCTTGCTTCACCCTTGTAATATCAGCAGCCACTATCAGGATAGATCTCCAGAGAAACACAGCTGAAGGATATGTGTAGGCTTCCCTATCACTTTGTGCTCTGAGTAGCAAAAAAGAAGGGTCTATAGCGGTAAATGAACAGGAATGTAGATCTCACTAGTAGTGCAGAATTCAGTGGACAGCAGTGACTTAAAGAAGTAGCTGGTAGCCTAAAATTTAGAGGAAACAATAAATTTCAATATCAGAATAGTGTTCTCTTAAACTTTTGCTTAATGTTTCAGAGTTAACTGGATGTAGGGACACAATTCAATCTTCCCATTATTTTCTCTTTTGATCTTGACCTATGCTCCCAAGACACAAACAAGAAGTAGTTTGATATGTAATGTTATCATCCCAAATCTTTCCTGGAAACTGAAAACGGGAATCAGATATTAGCTTGTATGAGTTCTTTTCAATAAAGGCATCTTTTGTGGAGTTTGCATCTGAGCCTAAAATTGTGGATAGGATTGTGTGCAGAATTTAATGATAAAATCTCTAAGCACTTCTGCATCTTAGCTCTGAGTCACCGAGGCAAGCAAATCCATCGCTGGGCTCCTTGGCAGTAGGGATGTTCTGTGTGAATGTTAACACAACCTTGGTTCTTACGGTGCCTGCTAGCTAAGTAAATAAGTGGCACCGCAAATGTTATCACTTGTATTTAAGGTATTTACTAAGCTTTGGTACTACCTAGTGAAACAGACAAATGAGCACTATATCAATGCTGCTTTAGTAATTTCTTTAGCATCATTTAAACTGCTGTGTGTGTGTGTGTGTGTGAGCAGGCATCTTCTCAGCCTACATGTGGATTCCTAAATCTGCAGGCTGGTTAGATGGTTGTCATGCATTCATCTGATATCTGCTGAAATTTATGTTTCCTGAAGAAAGCAGGGCATTTCAAGATATCTTAGGAAACTTGAGAAATTGTGAGGCGTTTTTAATAGATCAGTGAATCGTCAAGAGATCCTCTTGCTTTGGACATTGCAAAACAAATGTATGTGACCTGCAATTTCTCTCGAGCAGAGAGAATCGAGGTCCAGGTAGTATGAGAGGGAAAGGATGATCAAAGTAAACTCAAGTAGATTATGTGGTCCTGCCTCATACTAGGTGTAGTTTGGCAAACAGGCATTCTAAACTCCCTTTTATATCTGTAGAAGTTGAAAATTACTAGATCTGTAAGATAGATAGATATAATTTAAACAACATAGCTTACAGTCCTAAAAATAACACTATAAAGTCACTATTAGTAATTGCTTGGTGACCGCAGTCAAATACGAAAGGATTGCTGCTTTTCATTTACTGAAGTCACTTGGGAATAGTTGCCATTGTCCTAAAAGTACTAACTTTTGTAACTGAGAATTACTTTTAGTATTGCTAATTTTTCAAGCAAGATGTGGGGGTGTATCAAATCCTGTGTACTTGTGTATGTAGTTTCATTGGCTGGGATAGCTCCTCTTGATACAATAATTCGGACCTCAATGCTTCAGGTGTTCTAGTCAAATCTGTTCACCTATCATCAGCGTAATATTTCAACTTTTAAGCTGTTTATCTATAGCTGAAATTAGATACATTTGATTTTCTTTTTTTTTCTGCTTATAGTTAAATTGTTGATTTGATATCTTTGCATGAGAAGTAATGTAGCTCACATGCACTTAAGAATAAACACAAAATGAAACATTTTATTTTAAGGGGAATTAAATATTCTTTTTCTCATGCACAATGGTTTAGGGAAACAGTTATAATGTTTTTAATTAATTCTATTATGGAGCACTTGGTCTCCTAAGCCAGCTAAGATCTTATTTAGAAATCAAATATCACACAAGCTGTTTCAGAGACGCAGTTATGCATATGATATTTGGCAAACTTTCTGATTTAGCTAACTGAATATTGCATTTAAAAGCCATTTTTAAGAGAGGAAAAGAGGGACAGTAAACCAGTAGTGAAACCCAGTGCTTCTCTGTTAGAATTACTGGTTTCTTCCTTGTAATAAACTTTTTTCCCCAGAGCTTTCTGTATAGGAAGTAGGAAGTATATGATGCAAGAAACCAAAGAACTAACTCAGTACTGCTTTCACATTGAGGTTTTGTAGCTTAGTTTACTCATAGCTCCCCAAGTTAGTTTTACAATGCCTAAATATGCTTCCTTATCCCATCTTTGATTTCAGTGGATTGTTTTTAATGTAAAAATACAAATGTGAAGTCTGCTGGGTTTTATATTGGGCAGCAGTTTTTCCCTAGAAGTTCACGAGTACATCACTGATCTCTGTATATCAGTGGTCCAAATACTTTTTTAGAAAAAAAAAAAAAAAAATCCTTTTCATAAATGAGCAAAAGTAGGGTCTTAAAATCACTTCTGTTAAATATTTGCTGTTTGCATTATTTTGAATAGGTAGTGCAGTTAAGACAATATACCAAAGAGGAGATTAAATGAACAACACTGTTACATAAATGTACATGAAATTTCAGTATATTTTTTTAAAAGAATTTTTTAAAAATTACATTTAAAGCTTTATAAAAGATGTCTGTCATGTGAACGTAAACTTTAAAATAGGAAACTAAAAAGTATTTCTGAAATGTAAAAGAGTTCCAGGAACATATGAAAGCTTTATGTAAGAACTGGTAAGTCTTCCTTTATGTTTTAATT
Source organism: Fulmarus glacialis (assembly GCF_000690835.1). NCBI lineage: Eukaryota > Metazoa > Chordata > Aves > Procellariiformes > Procellariidae > Fulmarus > Fulmarus glacialis. Next base: position 29,184 of record NW_009199688.1, on the reverse strand, counting down.
TTAATATTATGCAATTCTTGCAGGGAAATAGGGAAAGGATTAAATACTGGATGGTGATGCATTTTTCTCTTACAGAAGAGAAAAATGTTTTAAAAAAAAAACACTGATAAGATTAGACTCTGCAATACAAGTTCTTACAGTTTTATAGAAAGCTGATACTATAGCTTATAGTTTACGTACTGGGGAGGCAATTCAGTGTTTCATAGTCTGATATGACACTCCAACAGAATACCCGGGATTAAGGAGCTGCAGCTGGTCCTTAACATTACCCCTTCCATCTGTCCTAGCCCTCACTTTGTCCAGGAGAAATGGGCTTTGTGGTAAATGTGATGAGCACTCAGCCTAATGTGGGAGAATATTACTTTTTTCCCTTATTAGTGTGTTATGATCAAGGGACTTTGAGCAACAGTATTAACCTATAGGGGACTGAGGAGTAAAAGCAACCAGAAACTGTGCAAGAGAAGCCTCTTGCTTTGTGCTTCCCACATCTTAGCCCCGTATTTGTATCCTTTGGAATCCATAGAAGATGAGAAGGGAAAGAAAAGGGACCGTGGAAAATTTAGTTGCATTGGTTTGTTATACTCCTGAGACTTCTATCGTTTATGGAGAGTAGAGCAGTTGATTTCTTTATTAAGTGGTGAAAACCAGGAAAAGGAGGCTCTGGGAGCTCTTCTGACTATCGACACTTTGAACAGGTGAGGATATCTTTTAAAGAGGAAAAAAAAGTGTAATAGCTTTTATTTTTCTCAGAGTACAAAACTTAAAAAAATTTTTCACCATCTGCTAACGAAAATACCTGATCATTCTGCAATTGTTCCAATAATGCCATGCAGGATACCAAGGTCTGATCAAAGACTTGGAGAATGTGGAGGGAGTCTGTCAAAATCCAAGGAATACTGTGTATTCCAAAGATGGACCAGATGGGAATGCTTCATGTCTTGTTTTTCCACTGTGTTGAGCAACTGATTCTATAAGAGACTGTTTTTACGAAGCAATTTGAGAATGGTTGGACAGATTTTTTTTCAGAAGTGGGCATTTATTGAGTGTAATAGAAACTGATGTTGTATGGTACCTTTGAAAATCACAGCAAAGAATTATAGTGCACTTTTTATTGAGTGTGTGTGTATATGCATATATGAATACTTTTTCTGCTTTTCGCTGTAGGAGGGGGGCTTTGGGAGGAGGGAGTGGAGGGTGGAAGTGGGAATGCTTTGTTTTTCTCATCTTTTGTATGGCATTTGTGATATTAATGTGGAACTAGGGAGCAATCAAATCACAGCATATGATATTTTTAATGTTAAGCCTTTCTGTCAAAATCTCTATAAAACTAACATGCCAATTTGGTTTCTAAAGAGAAGTTGTTTATATAGCTTAAATAAAAGCAGTGCATTTTTCTCTGCTGAGAAAATGGCTGCAGTTTTCTTTATGTTTTATAACCAGCGAGAGTATTGAAAAGCTCATTAAGAGTGCCATGTGTCTCTACTGCTGTAACTTTCGTGGCTTTATAAAAAGTCTCTTTCACTTCTTTTCTAAGCTGTGTTGCCCATTTTGAATAGCCTCTATTGGTTACAAGATTCTAACACTGCAAAGACTTTCTGTCAGCAAAGCCCTGCTAGTACTAGTAAGATTTTTTTTTTTAGGTAAATGAATTCAAAGCTATTCTATTCTTTTTTTCTTTCTTTTTTTCCTTCTAAGCACTTTTATTCAAAAGTCTGAATCATTTTCCAGGAATGTCAGGATCTAAACACTTGCTGCTAATTTAATGCATGTATGCTTTCTGGCCCATCACACATTACTGGGAAATCTGGTTGAGTATAGCAACAGAGAAGCTGCCTTTTTCTGGTGAAGTATCATGTGCAAAGACTCAACTAGATTTCTTGGAAACTTATTCACAAAATGTCTGGTACTTATGCTTACAATGTATTGTGGATAGAAATTAACCTAGTGTTGTCAGGTTTTTTTGCTGCTGTAGTATGCATTTAGATGTTTTAGGGTAAAGTAACTGGGTGCTGTAGTACATGTGTTGCAGGGCAGGGGGGAAGCTTGCATTCCATTCCAAAACGGGGAATAAGTAACAGTCTGTTTGAAGTTGTTTTATTTTACAAAATATCAGATTTCAACATAATTGACACTTTTATCCCTTTCAACTTTGTTCTCCTCTGTGGTCTACATTCTTCCCTGAGTCCATGGGATCCACAGCTTGGCTTGCATCGTATCTTACAGGAGATGATTCCTGATTGATTGTGTGCCTTTCTGAGCAGGAAGAAATTTGGGATAGCCTTTCTATAGAATAGCCTTTCTATAGAATACTCTGCTCTGTCATATAATCTGTATAGAATTACTCAAGCGATAGATTTTAGTGGTCTCACTGAAACCGCATTGGTAAGAGAACATGAAAATCGTGTTTAAATACTAGTAGATTATTTGCTTGTCTAAGGGTTTGAGAAATTAAACAGACAAATTTGATGACAGTTAGTAACATTTTTTCCCACAGTAGCCTTTCTTCTCCCCCTCCTCCTTCCTCTTTATCTATCAGCAGCTCACTTATTTTTTCTAGCAACCTCTCTGACAGCCAGCTGACATGTCGCAGGCTTCCCTTCCCCTTCTTGTGTCCTTCACCAGTTATAACTATTATAATTTACTTCAGCAAGAAAGATTTCATTGCAACAAGATGAAATTAAACCCCCTATTCAAAAAAATGCTGTCTGACGTATCGTCTGAAGGAAATAAGACATTCTCGCTACTCTGTGCAGTGCTTAATACTCGTTTTTTGACAATATTCTGATGATCAGTTCAATTCATGTGTTATCAGTATTAGCAGTCACTTTTTTTTTAGTGATTTATATTCTACTGATCTGCCTGTTTGGGTGGGGAGGGGGCAGATGAACTAAACCAGGGGTAAATCCAAGTCTCCCTTTTTTCAAAGTAAACTTACATTTTTGTTCTTTTACCATATGTGAGGAAGAATTATTTTTAAAGTTTATTTAGCTGTCCTAATGTCTTGCCCTCATCTCTTCTGTCTAGTTTTAGTATTGTCCCTTCATTTAGTTTTTTCCTAACCCAACATTTCAACCCAACAATCTTGCTTGTTCCATAGCATCTGGAAAAATGAAGGTGGTTGAATTCTTGTTCACTGGTCAACTTGCTACTGTCTCTAAGCAACTGAGTTTAATTTTCTCTGATCATATCATGCCTGTAGTTCGGACTGGAAGTAGAATGTTTCTCATATCAGCACCCCAAACATTCTTTCTGGTCTATATTAAAGATGAAATATTGAAAAAGTAGCAGATTTTTTTTTACTTATTACACAATTTAGCATAGGTTTGATTAGAATGCCATAGTCTTTGATTGCAGTCATGAAGTACGTATTTTTTCTTCCCCCCCAAGGTGTCTGAAGTTTGCAAATCTGATACTTTGTTTCATTTATCATCACTAAAATGTCACTGTGTTTTTGTGGTTTTTTTTTTTTTTAAAGAAAAAACAGGTGCAGTCACTTTTAGCTATTCTTCTATTCTAGCTGCTTTGGGAAAAAATAAGATGAGCTCGATGAGAAATAAATCTATATTACCCTGCTTCTGCATGAATTTCTTTTTCTATTCCCCCAAAACTAGGGATGAAATGAAATGTCTCCAATGATTTTTCTCCTCTTTTTTTTTTTTTTTTTTTTTTCCCCTTTCGTCTTTTTAGTCCTGAAATTTTAGGTAGCCAAGCTACTGGAAGGGATTTATTTCTAATTGGTATTTTCTTCTGGGGATTTACTGATTGTCAGTTTAAGATTTCTGTGGGGAAAAAAGATGTTTAATCAAGTTCTAAATCTATAAACCACGGGCTTTTGAAAGGAGATATAAAGGGGAAAGATTTGGGGGGGGGTTACCTATTTTTGAAAGATTTTCCTAAACAAACACTTATAGCTTAGATTCAGCAAAATATCCATTTGCATGCTTAGCTGTCCTCATTTGAGTAAACCCCATTCTGTTCAGCAGTGATCTTAGGTATGTTTTTGCACAGTGTGCTGCCCTTGTAGAAGTAGTTAGTCGACTTCAGTATGTTGTGGAAAAGCATGATGCCATCTATCTTATATAAGGATGAAGGTTAAGCAGCTCTGATTCCGGTATTTCTATAATATTTCCTTTCTTGTCTTTTATTAAAAGCAGCAAGTTTAAATGGTAAAGTGGAACTTTCAAGTGCTGTTGACCAGAAATTAAGATGTTAAGATTAAATTAATCTGTGAAACATTTAAATACATCTACATGGAGGTTGTATGCACATTCATTTTACTTGTATTTACAGAATGCCTGAATTCTAGTACTGATCATGTACTAGTACATTATGACTAAAGGGGGAAAAAAAAGCATATATTTTTGTCAGCAAACTCCATCACTCAGCTTTTTTCTTCCACAAATACATTTTTACTAGGATAACTTACTGATAAGCAAAGTATTATTTTGATTAATTATTTGTAACGATCAAAAATGCAAGAAAATTTTATAAGGTAATTTGCATGAAGTGTTTGTGACCCTTATGAAAACTAATTTCCAGTTGTGCAAATACAAGAATAGGAAAGGTTCATATTCTGTTTATGAAGGTTAGCCCACTGCATCAGGAAATAGAAGCAATGCCAGCTCATTTAGTGGACCATTCATGCAATGTATATCATAAATGAGTCTCATGATTACTGTGAGAAAATTCAGACTTTTTTGCTGTGTGTAATTTATATGCTTAGCATATATGATAATATGGTATGGCATAAATACTTTTGAGATGTCTGGATTGGCTGCATTAATCATGGCAAGTAGAGCTGTTAGTTATGAAGACTATTCAAATAAACACTGATAAAATGTTTAAAAGCATCATGTTCTATTTGTTTCAATTTGCAAAAATGTTTTAAAAATTTTTAAACTCTTTAATGTTTTTCTATCTGTGAAGCTGAGATTTGAGCCCTTTTCTGAACTGAAATAAAAATCAGGACACTAGATATTAGCTGGTGTATTTTGACGTATTTGAGAAGACTTTATTGCCTTGTCTGTATTATCCTTAAGCATGTACTGCATTAACTAAATTGGAGCTTGAGCTTTTTTTCTTGAAAGACTTCATGTCTTGTCTCAGCTAAATTTTTTTCAGTACATTTGTCAGAATGTGTTGACCAACATATTCTACAATGACTTTTATCTAGTCTAGACAAAAGATGAGAGAGAAAATAACTTTTACAGATTTCTCTAAATAGACTGTGAAAGATTTTTCTGCACTGTAAAATGAGATGTTTGATTTTAAAATTACAACACTCAGACAGAAACAGCACATGCATTTGCCTTCCCCCAAATTAGTATCGTACCTGTTTTTTTTTATCATTGGCTAAAACTGAGTATGTTTTCTTTGCTTTTTAGTTTAATGTATGTCAGTGGAAATGCTTTCAGTTTTAGAATAAAAGAAGGAAATATGTTTAGAAAACTGTTTTTATTTTGTTTTGAACATCTTGCATGGTTGAAGCTCTTTAATAGCTTAGTAGTAAGATTCAGAAAGCAAGCCAGGTCATTTAGTTGCTGGAATAAGGTCATATTTCTCATCTTACAGCTTATTGTGTAAGAATTGCAGTGTGTGTATTTATTTGTCTGTATATTCCGTATCTTTCCCTTATGTAATAGTAGGCAAATGTTTATTTATGTGTGTGTTGAATCTCTAACAGAGCTGGGAAAATGCAAAGCTTGGAGGTGCATAACTAAAAAGATGGCCTCTCTTGTTTGTCTAAGGAAAATGTCTTGTAGCTTCTTCATCCAATTTTCACAGTTATTTTAGTAACTGCTGTTGTTTATGTGCATAATACAACTGGACAGGTACTAGACTGTTGTGTTTGAATCTTAATCCATTACAGCTCATGCTTTTAACTTCTTTCAAGTCTAAGCACATCCCAGACATTGCCTTTGGTCTGTAATAAATATATTCAGAGTACAGCTTTTTTCTACACAACTGTGTCAGATTTAGGAATGTTACTCACTTTTGCCCACCAAGACGGGATTTTCTTTCATGCTCCTCAGCAGTGTCTCACTCTTTTTTTTTCAGTATTAGTCACTTGTGCCTATGTCAGCTTCCCTTCTTGTTTACTCATCCATGCCATAATCCCCTCAGCCCTCCTTTGTCGCTCTCGCCTCCTGTTTGTCTGAATTTCACTCTTGTTCTCATCTTCCCTAATTCCTTTCTTTCTCACATATTTCTGACCCTATTTTTACTCCTTTCCTTCCTCGCTTTTGCTTGCTGCTTAAGGAGTTAGTCTTCTTTCAGGATCATTGTGTCTTCAGTCTCTGAAAGGAAGGTGGCTGCAGCTTTGTCTTGCTCCTGGAAACTAAACTTTCGCACATAAGGTTTAAAGCCAGGCTGCTGGTGACCTCCAGCAGCTTGATCCTGTTGCATGTAATGGGAAAAGTAGCTCTTTAAAGAGATAGAAGACTTCTGCTGATGAAGTCAGGAACTCGAAGAATTCAGAACTCAAATATTTTTAAATGGACATCAAGACTTGTTAATATGCTCTTTCCTGGGAAACTGCTGAGACTGTCCTAGAACTCTCACTGAAATTGTCATCTCTGGATTTTGACCCTATCCACTTAGCCTACCAAACAGTAGGCTTGTTGAATGCCTCTTGCATTCAACATGTTACACTTATTTGTGAACACCAAGTATTGCAATACGTAGATCGCTGAATAGTAGAGACTGTTGTAGACAGAATTCCTGTGGTGGATGCTGGCATTCAAAACAGGGGAAAACCAGGTATGACACACTCCCTGTAGAGTCCTGTCTGGCATTGTGTGGATTTTCCTCTGCTGTGCCTCACCGTTCTTCTGCAGACAGCTGTTCTTACAAACTGAAGATGTTTTATAGAAATTCTATACTTTGTTCTGACATGGCTTAATAGTAAAGTCAGTGTCAGCCTTACTATAAATCACTGGTTTAGGCATGTAATTCTTCCTGAATTTTTTTGGCTGTTCCTGTTACAGAAAAAAATGTGTTTTTGACTAGTGGACATCATTATAGGATGGGTTCATAAATAGCATTTTTATAGTGTAAAAACTGTATGCAACTGTTAAAGTATTCTTGTTGTGCCATTGACTAATCTTAAGTTCTGAAATTATGAAAACATTTAAATTTATTCTTTTCAAGAAGATCCTTTTATGACTTTTACTGAGGATGTGAAGGGAGCTTTTAAGGCTCCATTGTGTTGTATAATTTCTATGGTTGTGCCCCAATCTGTCTGAGAACCAGTATTTTTGCTACCCTACATTGTCTTCCTGCAAAAGATACTCAGTTAAGGTATTTTAAGGATAATTATTGTCCTGAAGTTATCATTGCAAAAGTAAAGATAAGAGTTTCTGTTAGAGTAAGAATCTATGCTGCAGCAGTGTATAAAGCAGTATTCTTCCAGAGGCTGTTGATAGACCAAATAAACAGAAAACATCACTGGCAGTCTACGGGGAAAAAACAAAGTGATAGAAAAAACATAGTAGTGAGCTCATAAATGCAAGTAGGCAGGCAGAACAGACAAATCCCACCACCCTGGGGCAGTTGCATAAGGATGCAGGATCTGTCAGGCCTAAGGGATTTTTCCAGTGGTCCAGAGTGCTGCAAACATTGAGTTTGCCCTGAACAGTTCAAACAAGCAAAGAAGCAGAAAAGAAGAAACAGGAACCTTAATGTGTAGCCTTACCTGGATTTTGCTGAGTAAGAAGTACTATTTTAAAAAAAATGTGGTAATAATAATACATGCTTAGAAAGAGTTGACCAACCTAAAGAAAGTATTGACAAATCATGGTTCTTGTCTGTAGACACGGGCAGCAGTACCAGAAATGGAAAGATGAAAAGTCATAACTGACTGTCTCCCTGAGGAATAAATTTCTATCAGCAGAGGATAGGTTAACCTATAGCACTCTATGTTCCAAAAATGCTCCTTGTTAGAGGAGAGGCAAGGCAGAGGGTGGGGTGGAGCAAGCAAGGCAGGGGATTTAAGAGCCTACTGTGGTAGTTTCCAAGGGAATACCTAGCAGGGGGTAGGACGTGTTTCTTCTCCCACATGGCCGATCTGAATGGAACAAGTTAGAAAATACTCTTCATTGGCACTGATCTTTTATCTTTCACCCTCTTTTCAGTCATTTGCTTTGTTTGTCTTGAGGCTAAACAGATTGCGTGTCCTCAGATAGCATGTACCATTGCATATAGTCCTGAAACTGTCTATCTTTAAAATATGGTATCTAGCCATTCTCAAACCAAATTCACTGTTTTACTTCCTGTGCAGAGAGCAATTTCTGTAATGTGCTTTTCTGTTTTTCAGGATATTATCAAAAGAGCACATGATGTGTTCAGAACCTTGGCATAGACGATGAAATTCCTGAGGCCGAGCAGTTAAAACGAGAAATTCACTGTTGTTTAATACCAATGAAAATCCTTATTATTGGTACCAAAGAGTTAACGTCTAGTCTTTTGAATCCAAAAACCTGATTTATTGCTATTGAGATTGGGCCTTAGGAAATAAATGCAGTACTGTGATGTGGTGTGGAAGTCTGTACTTATGCTGTTTCAGGAGTAAGTCCAAACCACAGACCTGAAAAAGACAATGCTACTACAGTCAAATCTGGCTGAAGTTGTTTTCAGCATAACACAGAATAAGTTTGGCGCAACAGAGTGAGTGTCAGTAATATGGCTGGACTCCATTCTGAGTGAAAATAGGAGCCATATCTTATGTGGTTTATCCTTCGCTAGTCATTGAAAGCAGATTCCTTTAAATAAAACAGTATCTTCTTTCTTCATGATATTTCCTTTTCTTCTCTAGTTTCTTCCTCTCCTAAAAAAAAAATTAATTGACAACCTCCAAGGAAACTTACTTCTGAACTTAAATAGTCTCTCAAAATGAAAAGGAAAAAAAAAAACAAAATACAATCCCAAAACCAGCTTAAGCAACAGCATGAAAAATTACTCTTTTTTTAACTCTTACAAGAGGATACAATGTGTATACCACTTAGTATCATCGCAGAGCGTTAAGCTCTTCGAAACTTGCTAAATATCAGCCCACCAATGCCTGTTAATGTGGAAGAAAATTTAAATAATTTTGGACATCCAGGATAGATCTGCAGTTTGGATGTATAAGTAGAACTGAACAAATAATTTGACACTCAAATAGTACCTTTGTACTATTACTAGAAAGTAGAAAATCCTAAGGGGAAAAAAGCATGAAAACATTTTCCTAGCAGAACCTGATTTGAGTTGATTTTTCCATTGTGTCTAAAATGACTTTGAACTGTGATATTTGTTCCTTCCATAGGTCTCTCTGAAAGTTACATACCTGCATGTATGCAAGTTAAATAAGACTGTGTTACGCAGAATCAAAGAATCATGTTTATAGCTCACTATAAGTGCCTCCCTACTTTTTGTTTTATTTTTGTTCCATGCAAGCTAATGTGAGCTTGCTTTTCTGTCTTTCTGTTATATTTAAATCCAAACAAAGCTTTCTTTGAGTCTTTTATTGTTTCCACTGAAAATTCTTCAGTAATCGTAAATCTTTGTACTCCTTTCACATAGCTTTTTCTGTGGAACATATGAGGCTTCCCTTGCAAGGGAATGTTTCTCTAGTGCTCGTTTTCTTTGACCTTTTTGTCTGTGAAGTATATAATACAGGGGACAATGGGCTGCCATTTCAGTTTTATCTGCAGAGCTATGTTCACACCCAGCTGGAAGGACAATCATCACATGCTTGTGTTTCTTCTACTTCTAACTAGAGATCAGATTCCAGTATACCTATGTCCGCATCAAATGACCCCCTTTAATTTCATTTTCTTAATACAGACAATATTTGCGTGTTTCTGAGTTGCAGGGTTATGGAGTGAGACAGGAGATTTTCCAAGGAAAACTGTAGAAACATCCAACTTAAGTGACAGCTCAGGAAATTCTTGATGTGTATTCAGAAGACATAAAGACTATAGAGGGAAGAAGAAACAGATATGGACTGAGCTTTGGACATAAACATTGTTCTAACAAGTGCTTAACCATTTCCTTGTACACTGTGAAAAGTGTAGTTGGGGAGTGGGAGAGAGAGTTGTTTTGATTGGTATTCTTTCTGTGTGTGAGGAAGTGTTCATGGAAGCAGGAGGGAAAAAGAAAAATGCAGCCTTTTACAGAACAACATTTTTATATCTGTTAGTAGAAGCAGCAGATGTAGACCTTTTGTATGTTTCTTTTCATTCCCTGTCCTTCAAAAATAAAATAAAATTCACTGCAGAGGAGAGCTGGCCTAGGGATGACTTCAGGTTTCAAATGAGACGGTCATGGAGAATGAAAAGGGAAGTTGGATGTTCTTCTAATGATACTTACAAGAACCAAGACCAGAGGTAAGGCAGCCTCATTTTACCTGAATGTTACCTATGTTGCCTTTGCTAGAGAAAACAAGATGAACAAACAAGCTGTGAAGTCTGAGGATATTTTCTTTTGGGAAGTCATCCTTTTTCCCCCATCAGGACTTCTAGCCATGTTGTCAGCTGAGTGTGCTGAGTCTGAGTATTTACTGAAGAAAGGAAAAGGGTGCTAGTGAATGTGCAGTAATGTTACTCTATTGCTAAGAAGCAGCTGTGTTGGGTTTTTTCAACAAAGAATGCTTTCTTTTAAGGGTAGGTAGAAGAGATAGCTGAAGAAAGATACTGAAGCATCTTGATACTTCTAATGAGGATAGTAACACAGTATCTTTGAGCAGATAACAGATTATAGACTTTGCAATGTGTTGGCAGAGTTGAACTTTTGAAAGTAGCAGATGCGTTTATTTTGCAAAAAATTCACTCATGATTCTGTTTTCAGTACTCCTTTCCAATATCTTCAGTGAAAAGAGACAATGTGTAGTCCTTTTAATGCAAATTATGCTTTACTTTCTTTGGTTGGCTTTTATAGTGCCATCTACAGAAATATGATTAATTGTCTTACTGTAGAGGAAATGAAGAAGAGTTGTACACAATGGGGTGTTTTGTTCTTTTTAAAGAGACAGTTCACTTTAGTAATGGGACTGCTAATTCATATTCCCTTACATCTACTGCTGGTATACCAGCTAGTATAATACTGAAACTGATTAAATCTGTGCAAACACTTACATTTTTCTCAACTTGGTCCTTGCCTTGAGTTAAAAAACTATAGCAGGATGTAAGGTGCACCTTGCTTTGAAATCTGTGGTCTATAAAGTCTGGTTTAGAGCGTATCTTTTCCACCACCCAGATGGAACAGTCATTCCAGAGGTGTCTGCAGCCCCGTGACAAACTCAAGGAAACCAAATGAGATTTCAGACTGGAAGAAACAATAAAATTATTGAGAACTTGTTTAGAGGAATCGTTGGCATTAAAAACCTCAACTGGGCGTTTAACCGATGTGCATAAGCTGGGAACCTCATTTTCTTCATAAAGTCAGTGGAGAGTAAGAGGCTTTCTTAGGGAACCCCTAAGATTGATGTTTGTTCAAAATGGTCTTTTTAGGGAACCTTCCTGTCATCGCTACCTGTGTAAAAAGACCAAGGGGGACTAACTTCCAAGCTTTCCTGCCTGATTTTTTATTTCTTGAATTCCTAGGAACTACAGAAATGGCACAAAATCCAGCAAAATTTCCAAGCTGACCTAGCATAAATAATTGCCCAGAAGCTATTCTTTGCTAGGTAGATATCAGAAGGAGTAAGAGTTACTTACTTAAAACCAGTGGCATGGAGGGGAAATATATTTATAGTGTTAAAAAGGATGGAATATGAGGATTCCTTTGGGTGGATGTTATCAACAGCTACCCATTTGCTACAGAACACTATTTGAGTGGCGTAAAAAAAAGCTGTGGAAAATACAGTTAAAGTGAAATGATGCTAGCCTTCTTGTATTACAGTAGTGGAATATTTTGTAAGTCTTGAGAGAAGAAAATTTATTCCTGTCTTCCCTTCTAACTTTTGAGTTGATTAAGCCAGCTACTGCGTTATATTGTATTTAATGTACCTTCAGATGTGATGATTTCTAGATATGATCAATTCCAGAGAGAGTCAGTCACCTGCAAACTGAGATTAAATGAGATACTTAAGAACTTTAAATTGCATTTAGGTAAGTGCAATGTAATTGCTGCTATGTTGAGCCTAGCATTCATTTCTAAATCAGTTTAGTATAGTCTAAATAATTAACTGTTTAACTAAGAGGTTTTTAACTTCTTTGCATACATTTTGCTTTATAAAGTGTGGACAGACAAAAAGGAAACTTGTTACGACTCTTCATAGCTGCAGATGGGGAAAAAAGGAACTGTCCAGTGTGTGTGTGTGTATACATATATTTCATTTTAAAACTCTCAGAATTAATATTTTATTTCAAATGCATTCAATTATCCAAGACTGTGAAATTATATGTGAATCTCATTCAAACACACTGAAGTATATAAAAATGCAAAAAAATCAGATAGTGTGTTCTTGTTTTAGCAGTCAAATTCAGCAAAAGGTACACTGTATTTACAATGATGTAATGTTACAACTTGAGTGCCGAAGCTACCAGACAAGACTAGACAAAGCGAATTTTAAAAATACCATTCTAATTAAATTGGTCCCTTGATGTGGATCACTGGTGGTGTTTTGGCCTTGCTCTTGACTTTTTAACACCGAGAGGTATTTCAAATGGCTGCGGCTAAGAGCTGTAAGCCCAGCTCTGCTCATGATCAGCTAACACCTGTTGCAGTGAAAAGCTATTTTAGTTGTACAGTCCCAGGATTAGTTTTATAGACCAAAATAAACCCTTGTCACACAGTTGAGTGAATAGCTTTAGACTTTGGAAAAAATACGCTGAATGTGTGGTCTAAACCTACTGAAATATATATGGAATATTAAAGCAGTGCTGGAAAATGGGACTGTGCACATGCTGATGTCTCAGCCAGTGCAGGAAAGTAAATCTTCTCCTCTGTCACTTTAATGTTTTCAGGATTTCTGCCTGTCTCTCTGGTTTACCGAACTGACAGTCAGACACAATTCGTTTAAAAAGAAGGTAGCATTTAAATAATGATAATTTGAAGAGACCTTAAAAAAAAATCACAAGTGATCATATGATTGACTCCTTAACACGCTATCTTGATGTAACAACTCATTAAAATCAATGAAAGACCTAATAAAGGAAAATATGGAACTTCTGCTAATGCATGTCATACAGGCTCAAGCATTGTGTAATTTTTTGTTTTCTTGCTACAGTGCAAAGATCTGGGCTTAATACTCTAAATGTGCCATGCAGAATTTATATTAGATACTATTAGGCAAGAAAATATTTAAGACCTAACCAAGTAATAACACATTTTCCCCGTGCAACACTGAAAAAGAAACACTAACACGGGACTTGGAATAATGCCTGAAATATAACTTATTTTAAGTGTATAATACAAGTTGTGGTGTTTGCAAGGAAAATGTACATTATCCTTGTCTTGATAGTTTTGCCCTAAGACTGTTTGATCAATTAGTAGTCTGTAACTCGAAAGACTTTGTATATTGTTGGGTTTTTAAAAAGAAAAAAATTATAGTTGTCAAAGCTGTATGGAAAAAGATGTGGTCAGTTGCTAGCTAAAATTGCTGTCTGTTTAATAGGAAAAAACCCAGAAATTTTGAAAACAGTTGCTTTTGTGTTGATGTATATACACTTCTAATTTGCAGGATAAGTTGCTAATATTTTGATTTTCCAGTCCAAATCACCCTTAGAGTGACTTTAATTTCACACTTTCACTAAACACTGAAATCTATCCTACACTTAAACAGATGCGTCAGGCCATATACAGCACAGGTTTTGATAATTGCTAAAACATATCAACATGTTTGATGTTTGTTTGATGTCTGAGCAATTATTTTGACCTTGAGGAGCAGAGATGTAGGTGGAGTAGAATACACACTAATGCGAGTATTCCCTCTGTTTAAATCTTAGAAAAAAAAAAGAGAAAGAGCAATCTACTAAGTCTATTAGCTAGTCTATGCTAGGAACTAGATTTACTGGATAAATCACAGACTATCTTTTCTTCTCTGCCTGCTAACCACTAAATATATCCACTGTCATAAGATTTATGGAAGCCTTGCATTCTCAAGGTATGAAAATACTATTTTCCTTGTTTGTGTCCGCTATCTTGTTCATGTTGCTCTCTAAGGATATAATCATGCCAAATAGGATTAGAATTTGTCAAGTTGTAAAAAAGAATCATCTGGAGTGAAATCCTAATGTAATTTTTTTTCTTGTTGGGCCTTAGAAAATATGAAGATGTTCATAGCTAATAAAATGTGACTGGAGAATATACAGCCTTACATGTTCTAATTGCTTGTGCCTACAGCAATCCTAATGTTTCTAGAGATTAACAGTTTATTTATTTGAAGGTTTGCTGTCTTGAACAGGTGCCCAAAATTTGTTTTTTTCAGATTAGTAGGTCTTACCCAACTATTGACACATGCAATCAAATATCAAATATTTCTTGTCGATAATACTTAGGAAGGTGAGGAATTTATAGGTGCTCAAATTACCACCCTGACTAGTGATGTAAATTCCAAAATTATTATTTGGGAATGTTGTCTGCAGTGACTGGTATAGATGACAGAAGCTGCAATGAGAAGATGGTTTGAAATAATTTGCTTCAGCATCCTATTTGTTTGTTGCCAAGTTAACCACTGTTGTTTGTTCAGAACTATTATGTAGTCATGATGTTTTATATAAACTGAGGATTGTACTGCAGAATCCATTAGTATAACTTGTCATGTACAAGCAGTGAAGTCATAGGCTTGAATTTGGCGTATTGTGTTTTGTTGCCACCTTTTCCAATTCACTGTCCAAGAGAAATTTTTATTTTTTATGTCAGGTTATGTTTGAATTTTGAACCTGAAGTCAAGTCGTCATGCATTAAGGTGATACTGTCAGAGAAATAGAAAGTGTTCTGTATTATATATGTAAGTATATAGGAATGGGAGTTGTTTCTATCAGGTTATTCAATTTCAATAAACTGATGGTTTAGAGAGACCAGAGGAGCTCCCCTGTTATTATGACCTGTCCAAAATGATAGTGTTTAGTCTTTGTCTGGGATGAATTAGATAGGGATTTACAGATACACATTTTAGTTTAAAGGTTCAATTTTAACACAATTATATAATAATACATATAGAGATTTACATACAGTAATTATATATCATTATACATAACAATATGAATGATATGTAATGGTAGAGAGGTTTTGTGTATAATACCATCATGGGAAATAAAAAGAGGAAAAATCTTGGGGTAGCATTGAACTGAGGACAATGGTGGATCAAAGACAAAAAACTGTTTATTCCAATCGTTATTCAATGTTCTGTAATTCTAAGTGCATTTTTAAGTTTATTGGCAATTTCATCTCTGAGAATGCAGACCATGTGTACTGTGATAATTATGAAATACAAACTTATAATTTAAATATAGATAAAAGGAGATAGCAGTTCCTTTAGGTGGTTGCTAAGCAACTTTTTTGCATTAAAATATTATATATTCACCAGAAGAACAGCATTCTGTGCTTAAAAACAATCCTTTGACATATATATTTAAATCAGCTTGAGCACTAAATACTTCTTCTTGTCCAGTTAAATATGTAGCTTACATTTGCCTATTTAGAAAACAGTAATGTATTTTAGTTGTGTATTTATTATATTTCGAGGTTTTGTGTATGTGCATAGTTAGTGTGGTTTCCTCTTAATTTCTGGTCACTGAAGGATTAGTAAACTGTTGAATATTGTGATAAGAATAAAAACACTACCACGAGGAATTTAAGGTCTGAAACCTCAGTGTTATGTGTTCACTGGTGATGATATATATATAATCAGATCTTCTTGTGATTCTTATTTATTTTTAAACCTTTGGGTTGGGCATGTACAGCAGAATGGGTTTGTATGCTGGATTTGAACAGAGAAGCTACTTGCTCTGTTTCAGCAAACAGGAAATTTTTACATGTTCATACACCAAGCAGAGAAGCAAAAAGTGGTCATATTGACTGCCTTGTTTTGTTGCCAAGCCATGGTTCTACGGCTTAATGGTAACTAGAAATGTGGTGTTTCTGGTATCCTCTTGATATTTATGCATTTCAGTACAACATAAAAAAATGCACTAGTATTGGAAACCACTTAGTCACAAATGTACTTTATTTTACCTTATAGAGTTCTAACAAACTTACTGTTTAAAGTTACAAATCCCTTTTCAACCAGAAGCTGACAATACTACTGGAAATCATCTGCGTTCGAGCTCAATTAATAGAGGAGTTGATATTCTAAGGACATTTAGCAAAGCTTGTATTCTTTTTGCTTCTCTCTGGACTTTGGCTTGCCTTAATCTTTCTTAGGCAATTAGAAATAGTTTTGTAAAGTTCATCTAACTACTTCCCAGGGCAAAGTTTCTTGTGCATACTTTTTTCGGAATTGCAAGGAGTATGTTTTATAAAATACTATTCTGTTGAAAATACGTAGATTTAATTTAAAGAAACTTTTCCACAGTAATGTGGCATCTTTCAGGTTTTTCCATAAGTCAGTTATTTTTAATTCTGTTTCATTTTACCTTTTTTGTCACCAGTTCAGTGCTAGGAGAAACTTCCAAAAAAATTTTTCAAATTAAACAAGTGTCATTTGAACATGACTTTTTTTAATAAAAACTTGCTTTAGTTACTTTAGTTTAGTTATTTAGAAATTTAACCATCAGATTATTTGGATGAGACTGTGGAAAACAAAATTAAATTCTCCCTAATCTTGTACTAATTTTCTTCTCTTGTTTCTTAGGATTGAATTCCATAGAACTTCTTATGTCAAAGAATCCTTTGCTGTATACTTAAAAACAAATTAAGTACTTGTAAGGTAGCTTTCAGTGATAGAGTCCTTCACCAGAGATTAAGAGATATGTCTGCAAAGCAACTGCAAGAAGCAAGAACTTTGTGTCTTCATGCCTCAGTCATATGCCTCCAACTAGTTTTTTTTAATGTACTCACCTGACTACTGTGCACAATATAAGAAGCCGTAGTATTTTGTCATCTTACAAAGAAGCATAGAATGAGTTGTAAGGTTGTCATTTTGCCTTTGGCTATATCAAAGAAATAAGGTTTTCATGTTAATTATCTGAATGAATTCATGAAAATCATCATATAATGATATACTTGGTTATATGAAGCAAGACTAATGATAAATAGACATGAATTAATCCATATAAGTAATTTGGAAATCTTTATTATGAGTGGCTTTTTGCAAAAGCAAACAACAAAGCTGCTGAAGTATGTTAACTGAAATAGATAGTGAAAAGAAACTAGAAAGCATTAGGGTTTTTTTTTCCATTTTTTTCTAAATCCCTCCCAGTGTTTTCTGTTTGTTTGTAACTTAAAATATATTAGCAAATACCTGAGTGAATCTAAACTAAAGGTCATTTCTTTGGAGGGGGTGACTGAGGAACAGAGCAATCTTCAGGGTGCCTAATGCCTGTGCCTTCAAGTCAGTCATTTCACCACCTCCTGGCAATTTGGCCAATAAGCAGGGTATTCATGGTTCAGCGATGGACTAATGGGCAAGCTCTTGGGAATTCCACAACTGGTTGCAATTAAAAGTGTTCAGAGTTTGAAAGTCCACTTTCAAATGATAGCTCCATCATAGCAATCATAGTAGTTTGCTAGGCTACTGATAGTTTATCAGTGAGCAAGGTACAAGAATAAAAGAATGGGCTTACTTAAAGCATAGATTTATAATTAAAAAAAAAAAAATCAGAAAATATTCAAATTATTTAGAACTGCAGTTAACAAGGATCATCTTTACCTGTTCCAGCTTGTCTAGAATGTCTAATAAGCCCATGTAAGCTCTTCCTGATTTTGATGTCAGAAAGAATTCTTAAAGGAACTTCTACGTTTTTAAATAGCAGATGGAGTAATGCAGAAGAGTTGCTCTGAACAACCTATGCCTTTTATAAGTCATGGCTGACTGATACAGTGTTATTCATCTGCCCTTCAGAAGACTTTGGTTTGGGTTGGGTTATCAGTTGGATGCCTTAGAGTGAGTGGTGCAGTTGACACACCTGAGGGACGGGATGCCATCCAGAGGGACCTGGACAAGCTCGAGAAGTGGGCCCGTGTGAACCTCAAGAGGTTCAACAAGGCCAAGTTGCAGGGTCCTGCACCTGGGTCTGGCAACCCCCAGTATCAGTACAGGCTGGGGGATGAAGGGATTGAGAGCAGCCCTGCCGAGAAGGACTTGAGGGTACTGGACATGAGCCAACAATGTGCGCTCGCAGCCCAGAAGGCCAACCGTATCCTGGGCTGCATCAAAAGAAGTGTGGCCAGCAGGTCGAGGGAGGTGATTCTGCCCCTCTACTCTGCTCTGGTGAGACCCCACCTGGAGCACTGCGTCCAGCTCTGGAGCCCTCAGCACAGGAAAGACATGGACCTGTTGGAGCGGGTCCAGAGGAGGGCCACAAAAATGATCAGGGGGATGGAACACCTCTCCTATAAAGAAAAGCTGAGAGAGTTGGGGTTATTCAGCCTGGAGAAGAGAAGACTTTGGGGAGACCTTATTGTAGTCTTTCAGTACTTAAAGGGGGCTTATAAGAAAGATGGGGACAAACTTTTTAGCAGGGCCTGTTGCGACAGGGCAAGGGGGAATGGTTTCAAACTAAAAGAAGGTAGATTTAGACTAGATAGAAGGAAGAAATTTTTTACAGTGAGGGTGGTGAAACACTGGAACAGGTTGCCTAGAGAGGTGGTAGATGCCCCATCCGTGGAAACATTCAAGGTCAGGTTGGACAGGGCTCTGAGCAACCTGATCTAGTTCAACATGTCCCTGCCCACAGCAGGGGGGTTGGACTAGACGGCCTTCCAATCCAAACTATTCAATGATTCTGTATTACATTATTGGTTTTAAGCTGCAGGGTGCTTTCTCTGTGTGTAGTTTCCTTAAAACCGAACATTGTAACTTCATAAATATGTACACATACATACAAATGTATCTGTATGTTATGACATACCAATGGCACAAGCTTCCTTGAAGATTCTTGCTAGCTTGTTCTGAATTTTGTATAGACACTGCAAATTGTGCAACCGTTCTTTCTCTGTTTCTCTAACAGAAAGTTATTAGAGTGATCAGGAAGTGCATCCCACCTAGGTTAAATTCTGAATAATGATGAGGCTGAATCATTCATTAATGGTACCTGAGAGTCAGCCTGGGTTTGGCAGAACTCACATGACTGAGTTTGATCTGGGTGTCATTAGTAATGTGCACCTGTCTCACAATTCAGGTATTACTTGCCATTTTGTTCTTACATAGTAATGGGGATATTGTAAAGGTATTGCACATTAACGGACTACTTACTACTTTGTTATTAAGACTTTGAGGATCATGTTTCATTCCAATATGATCTAAGGATGATACATTGAATGAAATATTCTGGTTTGTGTAATATTTTGGTAATCTCCTTTTTACACTTTGAAATGGTGGGAGAAGATGATATAAAGGGTTCTTGTTTGTAGGAAAAATTGTGGGGAAGAATTGGAGAAAGGAGTTTTCCCATGTGAAAACATTCCATTCAGTGCAGAAAATGTTGCATAACCTTATTTTCTTTCCTTTCTTCTCACCCCATCTAATTTTCCTGTTTTTCTTTTTCTTTATTTTATTTTTAAAGTAAGAACAAAGATGACTTGTGAAGATTCTCTGTAGTGTTTTTGTTTTAGAATTATTTTGTTAATTTTCTTAGCTGCCTTTGGTACAGTACAATAAACTTTCAGATATGTTGACAAAACTTGCATAATCTTGATTTAGTATTTCTTTTTTCCAGATGTTTTATATTTATTATAGTCTCATTAATAGAGTCTAGATTTAGCTTCAGGTGATAATATAAAGCTTTGGAACTTAAAAGAAGATATTTATTATCTGGAATATGTGGAGATTTTGAGCAGAAGATTAAAGTATGCTTAATGGTTATGGATACATGTTCTGAAATTACTCTTTACAGCCCTTGAGTATAAACATTTATGCCCTTCATACATGTATTATTCTGTATCTGTGGTGCTTTAAACGTTACAATTAAGCGATGAAGAGGTGAACATTTGAGTTCTGGCACAAGACTGAGCTGAAAAATAGGCCTGCTTCTCATTGTCCTATGCAGTTGCAGTGCTTTTTTGTATCAATAAAACTGTTAGAGAATTTAATTTTTTCTTCTGTAATTTTACAGCAGGTATACCTTACATTTTGTTTTATGAATACCTTTAAAAAGCAAGATTGTTATTCAAGATAAGACTGTCATTGCTCCTGCAGAGGAGTGAAACATAATTATCTTTGCCTCTCTTCCACCCTGTTTCTCTTCGCTTCTCCTTCCTCCCCATATGACTTTATACACACCTCATACAGCATGATTACTTAAATCCCTGCCTAGACAGGGGTGTAGGAGGTATACATAAAGGCAGAGGAGAGGCTTTCCTGGGCTGCTGGTTCTCTTGCAGAGCTGGATGGCATGGACACAGAGGCTTTGTGCTATGCCCTGCTTGTGCCAGTTGCTAAGGTAAACCAGAGTGAGAAGACAAGTACTCTGCTGCTGGACAAGGGCTGTAATAGGACCTGAAAATATATTTAGGAGCATTATTAGTCAAGCCCTTTATATGTCATTGTTCTTTTAAGAGATGTTGTGTTCATTTGAAAAATTAATACTAGTATCTACCACCATGTAGCAGACTAAAAATTCCCTTTTATTTTAAAAAATAAAATAATATGACAGACTACCAACAGTGGTGAAAATGGGGGAAAGGGTAACCTTTCTCACAAAAGACGTTTTTAAACTAAAGTAAACATTGTTCAAGTGTTTTCCCTAACGATCCCTTAAGGTTTTTTTAGCAACCACCTGGAGTGGCCACCGAAGAATAAATTCAGAAACCAGGGTCCTCTGTTAGGAGTGCCTTGCTTGTGTCCTGCAGTGGAGGGTTTGCCTTAAGACCAAACAAAAATAGGTAGTAGACTGAACTTCCCATGATGAGACAGGAGAGAGATGAGCTCTCAGAACTAATATTTGGACCAGTTAACAGATTTACTGATTGTAATTAATTTGTAAAAGGGCACTTGAAAGTATACAGAAAATAGAATGTTGTGATTGCATTCCCCTGATATTTCCAGGTCCTGAGCATGTAGAGGACGGTATAGAAGCCTTTGGGTACTTAATGTAATACTGAGTAGAAGTCATGAAAGAATCAGTGCAGAGATTGTTGGTCACAAGAGGGAGGATCAGCTGATGTTGAAGTGTTTGGTGGCTGTACATGCGTTCATACTGGTTTCATTTATGCTTTCATTTGCTGTTGCCTCTCTTCCCATTGTAGTTTTGCTTGGAGAGAATTTGTTTCAGCTTGTTTCTTTCTTCCTTTCCTGTGAAAACACTACGGAAAAGAAAAACAGATAGATTACAACATGACAGAAATTTGTCCCGCGTTTCACACAAACTACCGGCAAAGTATACTTTTTAATGCTTTGGGAGATCTTTGAGAGGAAAGAATAAAACCACTGGGGCTTTTTCTCCAGTCTACAAATATCTATAGACAAATTTATTTTCTCAGAAAAGCTGGATCTTATTTGTAGTGTCAATAAAATTAGCAAGGAAGTTTTCCTGCTTCCCTTTTCAAAGTAAATATCTAACAGAAAAATGGTATACCGTGTCTGAAACCGTACTGGAAAGAATCCAGGCGGTCTGTACATTATTAAGGGATATCAAAGTTTTATTGGCTACATATCTCCTATTGGGCTTTCCTAAAAATCAGTGGTTGGAGACTGGCACCAATTTCCTGGCATCAGGGCAGGGTGTTCCAAGTGATAACCTACCATGTCTTTAGGAAAGCTTTTTACCTAGCTTGTTCCATATTCCCTATACATCTAGTACACATCAAAAATTCTTCCCGTTATTCTCAAGTCATGGCAAATTCTAAATTAATTAATATTCTTCAGATTCTTAGCAATTTTAGCGTATTTAATGTGGAGGTGCTGTTAATGCAGGCATCGGAGCACCTCGCATATGAGGAGAAGCCAAGAGAGAACTGGTTTTGTTCAGCCTTAAGAAGTAGGATCCCTGCTGCTGTCTACAACTATCCAATACACAGGTATAGAGAAGGCTGAGCCAGACTGCTCAATATCAAACTCTTTATTTCCCTTTCATTCTGAGTAGCCATTTTAATTTGTGCAGTTTGGTGTATGCACCGTATGGGTACATGTACACACAGTGCTGCAGTAGCTGAGACGGAGAAAATAGTTTTGATGGCTGCCTTTTATATTGAAAATAGATTAAGGTAATCTGTACAGCCCTCAAGTCATCAAATAAGTACTACAACCATGTGTTTGACTTTCAGAATAGGAAACAGCATTCATGCATGAGAACACTGTTAAAAACTTTACTGTCTTAAGTGTCTTTTAAAATGAAATAATGAAAAAATGTTATTTTTCTCTGCAGTGCTTGCTCTCTCAGCCGAAGTTCTGGGCCATTCAGACGTCAGCCTTACTCCTTCGGACCAAGCTTGAGAAAGGAAGTACTCGGAGAATGGAACGGGCAATGAAACAGACTCAGGTAAGACTTCTGAGCTGCCTTGTTATAAATAGGCGTTCTTCATATAACAAATGGAAACAGGCAGAAGTTAGGAGCTTCTGCAGTTCCTCTCTGTGGACTGTACAGAGAGATAATTTTCTCGTTATGTCTCTAAATTAGATGCATAAACTACAAATCCTTTTATTTCTGCCAGTTTTGAGATAAACTCTTACACGTACAAGTAATAAATGGTCGCTTTCTTTCAAAAACATGACAAGTTTTGGAAGATAGAAATTAAAATCTGTTTTCTTACCTCTAGTTTCTGACTTCTGATCTAAGGAGTTTTTTATGCAGAGGTTCATGAATGTAAAGCTGCTACTGCTATCATATTTTTTAGTAGTTTTTACTCAAGTAAAACTTGAGTAAAACTGCTGTCATCTGTAGAAAACAGAAACTTGTAAATAGTCATCGGTGTTGTGAGAACAAGAAAACATATTTGTGCATAAAGCAGCACTTTCAATTTACTGTTTTGATGTGATACTTAGTGATTAGTATTTTTATTGCAAGTTTGAGGCAGTGATTAAATAATCTTGCTCCAAACAAAGAGAAGATCAGTTTCCAAATACAAAAAAAGAAATTTTAAAATTCTGAAATGTGTCAGCTAATAGGATTTATTTTTTAAAAAAATCTTTCAAAGGAAAGGTCTGTAAGCTATATAAAGATTTTTTTTTTTTTTTCCTTCATATTGCAGAGTTTTATTAGCCGTTTGTCATCTTTTATGCTGTTAAGTCTTGTAGTCACATATGAACAGCAGGCATTTCTATATGTCCATCAGGCAACAGTCCTGCTGACTGAAACAGCCAGGAATGTATAAAACTTACAGTTATAGTGCTGTGTAATTAAATCCTGAAAAGGTGATGTTTCATTTAAAATCATTATTGATGCATGGATCTTTGAAGGAGTGCAGCTCGTATGTGCTGCTGCATTTTTCTTCTGCTGAGGAGGACATAGAGTTGCTGTAGTGGAATTTCCTGGGGTCAGTAGGAGAGTGTCAAGGAAGCCAGGATTCCAGGTCTGGGAGATGGAGCTTCTGACAACATTTGGGAAACGATCTCAGGATCCTTGATGCCCTAAGCCATAAAACAGTTGGAGTGTCTGCAACATTTTTGTCTAGCTTGATTAAACCTGAGTACTGGAAATTGTTACACTATACAGTTTGACAGTCTCATGACGGAAATCTTCATGAAGGGGTTATCATTGCAAGTACATCTATCTGACTTCATCATGTGCTGCAACTGCAGTAATGCGAAGGATTTTATTAGCATGCACTGTGACATTTTGGGAGATGACCTCACAGTAGACACAGAATCTGTGGTTTTAAATATTATCTTTAATCTTAGTATGTTTATGTTTTCTTTCATTAAGTTTTCTAGACGTTTGAATATAATGACATATTTGTGTTGATTTGATACCATATCAAGCTTAGTTTCCAAAAATAGTTAAAAGTTGTTTAAGGATTGAAATGTGCTAAATTAATCAAATAACTTGAATAACTTTCCATTTAAGGTTTTCATTCCTGAGTTCCGTCAGATCAGAATTTTTTAATGTCATGGCTTCTAACAGTTCTAAGAAGGAATCAGAAAACATACGGTGAATGATGTTATTTTCATACATAACACAAGGGGGTTTGATATATCATCTTCATGAAGATGCCAAAGAGCTAGCGAGTTCTGCAGCTATTTATCAGGAGAAAGTGGATTTCAAAACTGTGGAATTTTCATACAAATTTTTTTTGTGGGTATTTTCGTTTGGTTTTGTTTGTTTGTTTTACAATTTCATGTTTACTAGTTCAGATTGCTGTAGAAAGATTAGATATTGAAGATTAAGGGAGGAGGTGGATGTAAATATGATTAGATTCCCCCCATTGTTTTCAATATCAAATTTTTAAAGTAATTATAAAAATTCTTGTAAGACGGCTTGAATTAGAAGTGGTAAACTAAATCCTCTAAGTAAGTTACTTTAGGGTTGTCTGAAGAGTGCATGAGCCATTATAGGCTCTGACTTACTGACGTTGGGACTCTCCTGTCCTCTTCTACTGTAACTCTCCTTCCTTTCCCCATTTCCACCCTTACCTGCTTCTACGCTGGGTCTGCAAACCCTTCTAACCAGCTGATAATCATCTCTTTAGATGAATATCACTGGGTGGGTATTTGCTGCTTTTCAGCCCTAAAGCAAGCCAGGCTACATTGTTGGTTTGTCAAAGAAAGCGTTTTTCGGCTACATTTTTTTGTGGGCCTGGCTATGTTTGTTTAACTTATTTTAATTATTTGAAAATAATTGCAGCTATTTTTGAAATGAGGGTATATTTGTTGAATTTAGCTGCCATGCTCCAAGTATTAAATATATACCTACTTTACGTTAAACAGTTTTTATGAAATGATATTGTAAATATTTTTTTCTAATTGGAAAGCTTCAAAAGGAATTGGAATCATCAGCTTCAAAACATTTTTATGATTACTTTAAAAGTCTGAACTACAGATAATGTAGTCTTTGGAACAAGTTTTAAAATGATCATTCTGGGTACTCTGGAACGTACTTCAGCTAGTAGCTAACTGGAAGGGAGGAGGAGAGATTTTTTTTCTTAACTTTTTCTGGATGCTACTGGTTGTCTCTGTCCAGTTTTTGCCTAAATGAGGTTTGGATCCGTAAAAATAAGGTTAAAGATTTCTAAAGCCAGTACCTTTTTCAACCATTTTTCTAAGAAAAGGAAACAGTATTTGAGAGCTAAAACAGTTATTTATGTTCCACTAGAATATTTAATCATGACCAGTATAACATATATTGAAGTCTGGATCAAGGTACTGCCAACCAAAATGTGTCTCTGGATAGAGTATGATTTTTTTAAGGTTGGGTGTTTGGTTTTTTTCCATATGAATGTAGGTGAGGGAGGGTGAGAAGTGCTAGGATGGAAAGAAAGGTAAGAGGGGGAAGGAGAAAACGGGAAGAAAAAGGGGTAGTTTTTGATAAATAGCTCTACACATAACCAGAAACCTGCCATTTCTACATCAGTTTTGGGATCTTCACCTACCTTCTATTGTAAGAAAGTAATTCAGAAACTATTAATAGTGGAAAACGGGTTGGAATAAGCTGTTAAACCACGAATTTCTGCTGAAAGTGCAGCCAGAGCTCAAGTAATAGGATGGGGGAGAAAAAAGGAATTTTGAGTGGTCTAGGAGCTATGAAAAAAGAGAAAAGGGAGGGGTGATTTTAAAAAAAAAAAAAAAGCAACAAAAACCCCCAAAACCAAACCAACCAGTTTAAAGCACATAAAGGATAACATCCCACTGTAGTTTCTTGATATATGAAATAAGTGTACTCTTTCATTTCAGTGGATTTTAAAATATTTTTAAGAATGAAGCAATTAAAATGCCATGCTTTGTGCAAAGGATGGTGGGGTAGAAGTGAGAGCGTCATTACTGCTGGATTATGCCGGCAGTGAAAGAGGTGAAGCTGCCATGTGCCTAATACACCAGTAGCCTGCTCAGGCTTATCCTACAGTGATTTGTTACAGCTACTTCCTGCAGCTTGATCTAGGTGGTTACACTGGCTACCTCTACGCTTGCAGTTTTTATCAGCTTGTTATGTGCCCCTTTTCTGATTGTATTTTCTGCTGCTCGCTGCACCTGGTGATAGCATGCCTGTAAGCTAATCGCTTGGTTTTCCTAATATGCAGTACGACGTATGTGGTATTTCATACAGTTCTCTCTTGCTTGCTTTTCTTGGCAGCAAAGGAATTTGCCTGTTAAGGGGAGAGAAATGTGTCTTGAAAGGGTGTTTTTAATAAGACTTCAGGAGAGCTGGGAGCAGACTAGCAATATTATAGGCTAATAATTATGTCTAAGATTGAAAGGTCACATGAGATCTTGTTTTATATCCTTAGTCATACACAGATGTATGTGGTTGGGAATTCTGTGTCAACTGCCCTGTAATTTTCACTTAAATAATACTTCAGAATGTCATTTTCTCCAGCAACTGATGTTTTTCTGTATGTATGAAAAAGGGAATTTTTTTTGTTTGTTTAAATTGTTCTTACTATAGAAGCATGCTAGTTGCTGTTCAGTACTTTCAAATCTGAAAAGACTTTATGTACACCTATGGAAAGAAAAGGCTGGTATAGATCTAACAGAACTGGCATCTTGAGCTCTGTGAGCCTGAATGCAGCTTTGCTGTTTTCGTTATTTTCACATTGATGGTCTTTAAATGGTTATGCAAGAAAGCTATGTTATTTATCATAGAAACATATCTTTTTTATTTTCAAAACTAAACTGTCACCTCCTTGCCAACTTGCTCCCCATGCTTTGCTTTATTTGGCGGTTGTTCTACATTGGACAAATTCAACATTTAAGGGAAGAGTTCAAAAAGGAGAGGGGAGCAGTCTTCCTCCCACTAGGCTGATCTAGAGAGGTTTGAGGCTAACAGATTTTTCCCGCTTCTTTTGCTTCTCAAGTCATATATCTTTCTCAAGAAAGGCCTCTCAAGACCTTGGTTGGAGCAATATAGAGACTTTTAGTATGACCAAGGGAATGACAGCACTTGTCTGTTCAACTAAACTATTAGATCACTGTACTAGGAGTTCCTATTCCTATTCTTTAACCCCCTCTTGTACTCTAAGAGTACATTAAATAAGATTTTAATAGTTGCTTTTAGTTGTGTATGGAATGGGAGAGGGGAGGAAGGAGGAGAAAAATTAATCGCTAATAAATGTGTTTCACATGAAGTTGAAAGTTTTAACAGAAAGTTACTGGGATCTGAGAGATGCACTGGTGAACTGAGAGAAACTTAACTCACTTCCTTCAGGAGGGCAGTAAGTGGAAGACACACCTCTTCTGTCCTGTAGAGATCCTGCATTGAGATCCCAATAGTTCTCAACTATTATGAATTGTATTTATTATTAGAACACATATTCCAAAAAGTGTTTAAAAAGAGGAGAAAAGCCAGGTGTCTTACAAAACCTTTCCTTAATGAATTCTACACAAGATCACAAGGTCTCCAGAACCCTAGAAATAAACCTTATTACTTCAGAAAGCAATCACAAGAGAGAGTGACCTCTTGGTGATAGTTATGATTTCAGTCTCAAGACACACATTTCCAGACGTATTTCATTTTGCTTAAGTAGATGACAGATTTGACAGAAGATGTTACATGACACAAGTGATTCTGGGGATACACTGAACTCATTAGCACACTTCAAAATAATTAATGTGGTGGTGCTCGGCTCCCTCTGGTTTTCTTCCAAAAGCAATTATGGTTTTTTGTTGGAAAAAAAAAAAAATCACAGATCCAGTCTGCCAAGAGTTATTCAGGAATAACTGAAGCGTTTTTGTACCACTGGCGAAAAAGAGAATATTGAATAGTATAATTTTCCAGGTAATGATTTCTGCCTAGAAGTTTTCTACTGCACTGTTGTATTTGCCAGTTTGGATCAGCGCTATTAGCTGATGTGGGGAAAAGAATGAAACCATTCTTTCTGTGCTAAACTTTCTTCATATTTTTCTCAGCTAGTACTTTTAAAGTACAAACCTTTTTGCTCATTTGAGAATTATGTTCAATACCTGAGCTGTTCCACTTCCAGTGTCAATGCACTTTCTAAAAGCAGCCAAAAATACTAAGCCTCCCATTTTTTCCAAATGTTTCCCATTGAATCTTAGCTCTGAAAGGATTTACCTTTCTCCCTTTAAAGTCTCTTCACGCAGTGTCCTGACAATTTGAATGATGGTATTAGGAGTCATAATGTCAGACAGGAGAATCGTTAAACCATATTGAACAGTAATATTACACTTTTTTTATAGACAAAGTGATGACAGTGAGTTGCAAAGAAAAATATGAGTATCAACAGATGCCAGGACACAACATTCACATCTTTCTGCCTAAGCTTTGCACTGGAAGGCATAAGCATTATAAGCTCAGCTTCAAGGAACTAAGCAATTAAAATAATTAAGTTCCACATATAATCAGACCAGATGCAAGGCATGGAGGACATACTATTCCCACCTATTGATAAATTGAATAGATGAAGCTTTACAGCTGTTGCTGAATTTGAATAGATGAATCTTTATAGCTGTATGTCATAAATGTAATGGCAAATCTGGAGATAGATATCCTGAGGTGAGCTAACAAACCATGTTCTGAAATAGCCCAATACTGGTAGACAAATTTTTTTGACTCGCATTGTCCAATGCATATGCCAGGTACTACAAACCAGACTCTCCCTTATCTGTTAAGGCAGTTGTCTGTTCCTCCTATATTGTAATTAACTTAACAGTGATAGCTTTTCTTCATTTTATTTCTTTCTCCATCTTAGTCCTTACTTCCCCCTTTAGTGAAAAACTGAAAGCAAAGCTGATGCAAGAAGTCTTTGGATCTATTTTTTGGCATTATCTGCAGTTGTCCCTTCCCCCAGAGCAAGCTTATTTGGGAACTATAAAAGCAGTGTAACCACAACAGCTTGGAACTTAATGCAGGCTTACTATTTTGAAGTGTATGCAGTTCCTCTGCAGGTTTTGCACCCTGTGCGAAGTGTTTTATAACTACTGTTCACTAATGGCAGTATCAAAGCTAGCTAACTAGCTACAAACAGGGGACTTAAAATCATAGAATCATTAAGGTT